>NW_025939209.1:0-1830 GCF_000764305.2 Hyalella azteca | reverse complement strand
GCCACGAAGGCTGAAGCGTACCCCAAATTTTGTTAGGGTATTAAGATTCTCCACTACCGACATCAAGCGCGTGGCCATTATTATTTTCAATTTCAATGCCATTATTTGTTGTGGCAAATTGCAAGCATATCTTCATTTCTCTTCTTCTTTCTGGAACTCTACAATTTAAACGGTGCCGCAGCAATAAAAATAGCATTAATTCAAAAGTTCAATTTTACATGGAATTTAAATTTGTAGATCTCGAACCAAAAGTAAATCCGGTTTCCGTACCGTAGTGAGTTCCTGTCTCTTATACACATCTAGATGTGTATAAGAGACAGGTATTGAAGATCTCATTTCAATTATCACGTTTCAGTAATTGCTCATAAACGATTTTCTTTTCATTTGTAAGCACTGACACACAGTTATTTAGATTCGTCCAACTTTCTTGTTCCAGTAATTTGATAATAAAACCAATTTCCAAATACTTCCTGACGTTCTTAGTATACATTGTACAAGCATTTTCCTCCTCAGGGTTGTATCAGCAACTGCATCATTTACTCGATCTAAGATATCAACCGAACATTCTGTATGAAACACTAACTTCAAGTCATCAATAATGCGATAGGTCAAGTTCATAGCAAAAATTTACTCAACACGTTGACTCCGATTGCTTCATCTTGTACAATTATCTCATTTTTAGTACTATTATGAATAATCATGTATCACAACGTCTTGGAGAAATACATTTCGTGGTACGCATATGTACAACTTCGGATTCAACGTGTTGATATAGAAATATATGGTAGGCAACAGAGGTGGGCAGTAGCACGCTACATATGTAGCGGCCGCTACTAGCGGCGCTACATTTTCAGTAGCGGTAGCGGCGCTACATTTAAGGCAATGTAGCGGTAGCGGTAGCGCCCGCTACATATTTAGCGGTAGCGCCGCCTCAGCCTGTTACTATAGTGTCAACATGTTAGTTGTTACTTGTTAAGTTGTTACCAGTTACTATTTACAGGTATTTTTTCATGTTTCAGTTTGCTTACAGTTATTTTTACACAATTATTTTTATCCTTCACCTTCCCTACATGGATGTCTACTTTAATCAACCAATCTTAAAAATTATCCACATATATATACAAATAAGACAGATTTTTTATATGTATATGTGGATAATTTTTGAGATTGTTAGATTAAAGTAGACATCCATGTAGGAAGGTAAAACATAAAACTAACTAACTTTTATTTACTGTATCTAACCCGTACTAGTTCGGTTAGGTTAATTGCAATAAAGTCGCATTGATATGTTTTGAAAATGTTTTATTATCATTGAATGTATATGAGTAAATCCCAATAGCAGAACAATAAATATTTAGAGATTTCCAATAATTTTGGCCATTGTAGCGGCGCTACATTTTACTGTAGCGGTAGCGGTAGCGCCCGCTACATTTCGAGCATGTAGCGGTAGCGGTAGCGCCGCTACATTTCTAACTAGCCCTGCCCAGCTCTGGTAGGCACACATACCTAATTATTTTCACACTTAACGGCGCAACTTTCGTTGTCATTCCTCATTATCGTGTGTTATCTGTGCAGTGCCCTGCTCTGCCTAACATAATCAATTCAGCTTAGCTTACTAAGGACAAAATTATACGTGAAGATTTGCACATCGTACTGACATTCATTTGTCAATTCCCAGTGAATTCAAGAATAAATTAGGTTTGAGTATTCGACATTTACCCTAACAAAATTAAACGCCGGGCGCGACTCTGAAATAGGGAATGCCTGGACTTTGGGAGCACGTAAATCAGCTTTTCTCTGTCTATTTTTTCATCAATTTTCCGATGCCAA
>NW_025939208.1:0-249 GCF_000764305.2 Hyalella azteca | reverse complement strand
TAGTAAGATACAATAAAGTATGTACTGCCTGGCTGAAGTATAGTAAGATATAATAAAGTATGCACTGCCTGGCTGAAGTATAGTAAGATATAATAAAGTATGTACTGCCTGGCTGAAGTATAGTAAGATACAATAAAGTATGTACTGCCTGGCTGAAGTATAGTAACATACAATAAAGTATGTACTGCCTGGCAGAAGTGTAGTAAGATACAATAAAGTATGTACTGCCTGGCTGAAGTATAGTAAGAT
>NW_025939207.1:0-251 GCF_000764305.2 Hyalella azteca | reverse complement strand
CTGGCAGCAGTGACTTCGCTAGTGACAGCAACAGGCACATTGAGTGGAAAGAAGAATGCAGTTCTTTCATCTCAAATTAATTTTTTTTTCGGAATATCACGCGTCTGGCAGCAGTGACTGCGTTAGTGCATAGAAATAAGACGCACGTTGAATTGAGAGAAAAATGCAGTTCTTTCATCTCAAATTAAAAAATTGTTGGAATATCACACGTCTGGCAGCAGTGACTGCGCTATAGTGGAAGTAAGACGCAC
>NW_025939206.1:0-506 GCF_000764305.2 Hyalella azteca | reverse complement strand
GTGCAGACTTCGACTGGTGAGCGTGCAGACTTCGAATGGTGAGCGTGCAGACTTCGACTGGTGAGCGTGCAGACTTCGACTGGTGAGCGTGCAGAGCTTCGTGTCTCACAATGGGTTATTTTGCACACGTTCTTAGCACAGAAGAATGCAGCCAATGGCGGTCAAGTCTACGTGGCGGCATTATCAATAATAATATGTTCAAATTTAAATTTAAAAAATTTTTCTCACAAAAATTAAATTATTCTCTCTCTCTACCTCTATGTTCTTGGCGAAGTTTAAACTGATTGAAGAAGGTTGCCATGATGGTGAATCCAATTACCAAATGGCTGTTCACTTCTTGCTTTAAGAGAGTGCACCTAAAATTATTTATTGGTTAATTCAGCAGAAGTTCTGCCTCCATGCAAGTTTGATTAAAGACTGCAGAATGCTTTTTATTCATAATTTTCTTGTCTGTTTCCACGAAGTTTCCACGAGTCCAACGAAGTTTTTTTATGGCGATGGTAGAT
>NW_025939205.1:27357-39161 GCF_000764305.2 Hyalella azteca | reverse complement strand
CTGATGTTGGAGGTTTAGATAATCAAAGAAAAGGGCCACATGAGAAGGATGCTTGAACAGTAAAAAAGTATCATCGACATATCGGTTATAAAAAACAGGTTTAAAATCAAGAGGACAAGGATCAAGGACAATCAAGAGGATCAATAAATATCTTCCGAATGTAAATCTGCAGATGTTATTGGTGAATAACTTCAAAATCGGCTCATTCTTCAAGTATAAAGATGCTCTCCCTCTTTTTATGCGTTCGTCCCTAGTATATAGATACAGTTGTGCGCAGTGTGCATCAGCGTACGTCGGTATGACGTCTCGCAATTTTTACACTAGGCTGGCAGAGCATAAGGGCAGAAGCTTTAGAATGGGAACAATACTTGCGCATCCTCCTCATTCAGCTGTGCGCGTCCATGCCAAGCAGTGCAATGTTCTGGTGTCTGATAGTGATTTCAGAGTTCTAGCTTACACGACCGGTGTTACTGACCTACGGATTTTAGAATCCCTGTACATTTTTAAACAGAAACCTGGTATAAATGCAGCCTTCAGCTCCTATCCCTTTGAAATTGTAAATAGATAGGCCTGTCTCCTTATGTGTATTTGTTTTTATTTTGTCAATTTATGTTTTTATCTTCGATGTGAATTTAGTTTTCTAATTGATTCTTATTTTCTTATAGGTTTTGAACTTTTGAACTGACGATGGAGCTGGACTCCGAAACGTTTTCATTCTTAAGAAATGGTTAATATTCTAGCTGTTTTCTTTGCTTTTAAATTCCTGACCATAACCATGCAAATCTCAAGTCACAAACAATTTTAAATGCCTAATTTTGATGTGAAATGCAATAAGAAATACAGAAAACTTTCTTGTAATGATACATTAATTTGATTACCAGAGACAACTTAGGAAATTCCAGCTGATTGTTCATGTCATTATAAAATTCACATGCATTCTCAAAAAACTGGTGTGATGTCACTTTTGAAATGATACCTTCACTCACACCTCTGATGCCTTCTTTATGATGAACCAAATTTTATTTCTGGCCCAGCTATGAAAGTCTTTTTCTGAGATGAAAAGAGAGTGAAAATATTCATTCTGATAAGCTTCTCTATGAAGCCAGTGATTGTAGTCTTACTGATGTTTCCAGTTATCTTGGAGGCATGTTGGGAATAGAGCAAGTATGACTAAAAAAATTTGTCTGTTTTTTCTCTATATCTTTTGAAGAATTGCACTTAGCACTGTGTAATTTGCACCAAACCTTGGGAGTCATAACTATTGTATGTAGTACTTAAAAATTGCCAGGCTTGTAATGCTAATAGTTTTTGGTTAGGAAGCTAAATTATTTGGAATAAAAAAAATCAAATGCTCTCAAAATAAATCCAGTGTTACAAGTGAATTTTGCCTTTAAAAATAATATATTCCTTGAGAGTTTGATATTTTTTTTATTACCAGCATTCTTTTATTGAGCTTATTGAGGTTTGAGTCCATTTAACCACTTAAATTATCAACAGGTCACATGTCAAAACAGATGAAAGTCTATGGCAGAGGTCTCCAAACTAGGTAATGCACAAGGGACAGATCCAGCCTGCGACTAGTTTCCAGCTGGCCTTGTAGAAGAAATGCTACATGGCTGCTGATATGAAGCTTGCAGTGGACAAGGTCGTTGTCAATGCTCAATGGCATGTCCATGGATACAGTAATATCACATTAATGATACAGCAATGTATGGATAAGGTAATATTATATCAATGAAGAAAACAAATTAAAAAAAAAGTAAAGTAAAGGATATCTTGTAGTTCAAAATATAGTGTACAAAAATCAAGGGTGGCCTTTATTTCTGATTAAGCATGAACTAAAACAGTAGATGGGCATAACTGGACTGTGAAGGTTTCAGAAAGCTTGCTCTTGTCCCTTGATGAAAAAAGTTTAGAGCCACCTGGTCTATGGGCATGGCTCCCTCATTTCACACACTTGACTAAAGACTTTTATTATTGCCTAATATTTTATAATTTGTTTTATGGACTTTTAAGTCCATGAGTTTTTGTGTTTTTCTCAAATTGAAATTGTTGTTAAAGTTACAGTCTAAGTAGGGGTTATTATTAAAGAGTAGTTATAATCTCTGTGAAATATATTTTACCAGCTATGATGCAACAAATATGTTAAAAAAAAAGTATCCAATTATTTATATGAAAAGGCAAATAATGCAAAATAGACTTTAACATCAAGGAAATATCTGGTGGTTGCTCTCTTTATTTCATTGCATTATAATAGGTCCTGAATGACTATAAAACAAATTGGAGGGCCTAGTAATTTCCACATCCTTTTTTAGTGGGTGTGTTTTTTACTACCCACTATAGCCATGGGTTGTTTTAATCTGTGACAACACCATGCTAACTCCATGCTTTTGCCAGGTTGAAATAACACACAAATGATTAAATAAATTCAAGAAAATAATGAGCAATCCAGCAATGTGATGAATTTCTCTGCTTTACAACAGCAATCAATCAAAATGATCATAGAAATAAATGTTCATGTGATGCAAGGACTTTTGATGCTGCAAAAAAAATTATCAATAAATTTATTAGACAATTATATTCTCTGAACTGAACTCTAAGCTTGGCATAGAAATTATGCACTCAAACAATAAAGTGTGTAAATTGCATATTGTATCAATTACAATTTGATTACATAAGATGTGGGTAAAGGATAAAGAGGTAAAGGAGATTAGAGGTATAGGAGATATTTAAGAGGTAAAGGAGATCAAACAACCCTGTTTTTAATGCCCTAGCTCTTAAAAAATGATGATAGTAATGAATTCATGACTAGGTTTAAAAAGGCATTCAAGGCTTCAGAGCAAAAATGACCTGAACAGCTGGGACCCCCAAGACTTTCAGATGCCGCACAGACTTCCAAATCCAGTCTGTGCAGCAGGATGTTTCCAAGGAAGGCAGTTCTAATGCAGATCACCATCATAAATTCAATTGAATCAGGTTTATATTTCCAGGAAACATGTATTAATAATAATAATAATAATATCGCTTTAGCGTTTGTTAGGTAGTAGGCCTGTCAGCAATTCTTAACATCACATTATATTCACAGCTTGTTCAGGTTCTGAACACACAACTCACTGCTTTAATTTTGCTTTTGCTTAACCGTCCAGCCTCCTTGCCAAATCTGACCAGAAGCTGGCCTACAGAGCTGGGATCAAACCCGCAACTCTCTGCTCCAATCACAGTACTCTGGGCAGAGATTAACAAAACTTTGCAAAGTACACGTAACTTTTTGTACTTACGTTCAAAAAGTTACGTATTGCATAAGTCAGCCAAAATTTGGAATTAACAAAACTGTCTTACACAAGTCTCATCTGAAAAGGTATTATCAAAACCATCCAACTAACTGACCAATCAGAGGCTTAGAATTCGCCATTCCTAGCTCCTGTCGACTCAGTGCGCAGTGCTCGTGGATGAAAGGAGGTTGCATTGTGTCAGCGTCATCTGCGTTGATTGACTAGGGAGCGCATGGAGAAATGAGTGAGACGTCTAAATAGCAATGACAACGCCTTGATTGTAATTTTTTGCAATCAAGGCAAAAAATTACATTTTCCCATTCAAAATTTGAGGACTTTTTAGAGAACTACCTAGAATTTAGAACATTTGGGGAGTTGGAGTTCTTGTGAGTTTGAGTTCAATTATCAGCGGAGAAAGAAAGGAATTTGTGTACCGTAAAATGGGATAACTTTGACCACTTTTTTTTTCAAAATGATGCCATTTTTTTACTAGATAAGTTAAACTTAAATTGAAACATGGAAAATATAGGTCTATACTCTAGCTTCACTCACCTTAAATTGCTGGCTCCTGCCTTTCATAGTTTTGATGTAATTTAAAAAAAGTGATGGTCTTTGTTACCCCAGCTCTTTGGGTTTCTTTGACCGGGCGGTAAAATAAATTTTATTTTTTGGTAAAATAACTCCAGGTTGTGGTGCATTGTAGTAGAACTTTTCTAGTTACATATGCAAAAGACAAATTTTAGGAAAGTGTTATAGTTTGCAAATGGGGGGCGCTGCCCCACAATGGGCGAAATATGACCACCTATTGGCAGCCGTGACGGGGTAACATTGACCGGTTTGGAAATTAAGTTAAAATTACCATATATAAGACTATGTAGAGTCTGAAACATAAAGAAAAAAACAATAATAGGTGTATCAAACATAAAATATGTTATATAGGTAAGCTATGGTAATTTTAACTTAATTTCCAAGCCGGTCAATGTTACCCCATCACCGCTGCCATTAGGTGGTCAAAGTTCCCCCATTGGGGGGCAGCGCCCCCCATTTGCAAACTATGACACTTTCCTAAAATTCGTCTTTTGCATATGTAACTAGAAGAGTTCCACTACAATGCATCAAAACCTGGAGTTATTTTACCAAAAAATAAAAAAAATTGTAGGGGGTACTCCGACAGGCTTTAAATAATAGCTCTTTTTTGTGGGTCACATTATTAATTTTTTAACCTATTAGATATGCAAACTTTTTAAATCTTTCTATTGTGTTATGTAGCCTCAGTATTAGGCCTTTGATGGCCATTGAAAAAATTTTTCTATGTCAAATCGTTTTTGAGTTTTGGGGGTTTTTGTTAAAAAAACGAAAAGTGGTCAAAGTTACCCCGCCGGTCAAAGTAACCCCATTTTACGGTACGTAGCTAGAAAAATGATTGGCTTGTCAAACTCCACTTAGTTTTGAATAAAAAAGTCATAAAGATATTATTTTAGTGAATGATCATAAAACTCTAAGATACGAATATCAAGATTAGCTTGCAAATTATAGCACAAAAGGAAAAGAAATTAGCTGGCATAACTTAATTGAATACTTTATTAAGTATTTTCTAAAAAAACACTGTATAGCATGATCACATATTATGCCTATTTTGAATTATTGACAAAATTCTATCACAATTCACTGTGTTGCAAGTAAATAAATATTTTTATATTGCTTCGGCACACTCAAAATGTCTACGTAACTCCACTTACGACACCTTCGAGCAGGCGTAGAGCTATGTACGGCTTCTTGTACGTAGCTTCCCATGCAAATGTTTTGATAATACCACCGCTAGAGCTACTTCTTCATATCAGCACTTACGCCGCACGTAAGTCGCTACGTGTACTTAGCGATGTTTTGATAATACGGCCCCTGAACTGTAACCACTGGGCCACCCTGCCACTACACCAACAAAAAAAATTGAAGCATTCTCTCATGTTCCATTTCAAATTATATATTATATTCCCATACTAATCCATTTCACACTGAATTTGCTCAGAAAGAGGGCTACATTCTTTGTCATTGATTGAGACTGATTGAGCTTTATAGAATCCTTGGTAGGCCTTACTAGTTCGTTCAACTTCATACAGACTCTCATAACCACTCCACAGCTGAGGCTATGAAATAAACTCAGTCAGTACTACTTCAGGAGTTGATACTTATTTGAAAATCTATTTCAGCGCTACGAACAAAGCTTGCCAGTTGATTTACTATCTCAATTCCTTCCCTGTCAAAAATTTTGCATCTCATCACCTAATTTACAAATCTACAGATTGAATGTGGGGTGCGCATACATCATAACTGAAGAAAATAATTTATATAAAATTTTTTAAACTTTATAAAAGCAAGCAGCTCTACCAATACTTAGGAGCAAATGGATGCATATATATCTTGGTAACAGCCTAGCTGCACTATCATATGCAATTTGATAATGTCCTTATTTGACACATCAGACAAAGCTGACTGGATTTTTATAAAATATTCAAATTTGAACATAAATTAAAATAACTATTTTTAGGAAGAATATGCTCATCGCTGCAAGGTGATTATTCACAGTTCGCAAGTCCATGTTTTGAACTTGATGGAATAAAATAGTCACTAATCAAACAGAATTTATTCATCAAACAAAAATAAAGTATTCATTAATCCATCACAAAATATACATCAAACAATTATAAAAATATCCACTAATCAAATAAAGAATACCATCAAACTAGGTAAAAAGGGATGGGCTGGGTAAAAAGGGACAGTCATCCAACATTTTGTAGAAATGTTGTAGCAGCTAAACTAATTAAAATATTGCAAAACTAAAAATTGTGGTGTAAAGTTCAGCATTTTTACTATCTATGCAGCATAGAGCAAGTTGAGAAATCATACATTTATCACCTCTAAGAAATCCCTGAAAAAAGTATTAAAAGTGAGATTTTGGAAAAGTATGAAAAAAGACCTTTGCTGAGGTCTGTAGCAGAAAAAATATTTGTTGTATTTAAAAATTTTACTTACTTCAAAGTTGCACAATAGTGTTGGCTCAAAAAACGTGATTGACAGAATTTGCATATCTCATTCCAAGAAAAAATTGTGGCCATTTCTGCAAAACGGGGTAATAAGGGACACCCCCCTGGGGTAATATGGGACACCCATGAAATTGCATTTACAGTAGAACCTTGGTTAGCAAAGGCACCAGTTGATGAAAAAATTAAGTAACAAAGAATTTTGATTAGTACATCGTTTGATGGTACCACACTACCGTAACCATACCATAATAATACTAGACCTACCTGCTGGTGGCCATAATCCAAAAAAAGTCAGTTGTGCATTTGCTTTCATTGTGTAATTTTGTATGAGATTTTGCTCCCTTAAATAGCTTTCATGGTATGCATCATCAATTTGTTGTGTTTGACTTGGAGACAAATTGCTCATGAATTAATATTTAGTCTAATTGAAATCCTAAAGTGTTGCAACCTTCATTCTTTATTTCTTCTAGTGCAATTTTAATCGCTCCTATTTTTATCCTTTCTATCTTAACTAAAATTTTTGGATTGAAGTGGCGGAGGTGGATCGACAATAATATACGAAGCATAATTTTCAGAATTCCATCCTGCTTAGGACCTAGCTACCATCTAATGAGAAAAATATTTACTCTCTAAACTGGGACTGGATTTCTTGAGCCATTGTATCATTTATTTGCAAGCCATGATTCCATTTTTTGAGCCATAGTTCAATTTCTTTGAGCATTGAATCCCATATCCTGGCAATGAAGAGCATTCATGAGCTGCAAATGCAACAAAGTTCTATGCATGTGCATGTGTTACCTCAAATCTCTAATTTTATCCTAGAAACCGCAATAAAAGCATTCATCTTTACTTTAGAGGCAACCAGATAACTTAATAAGTGTTAATGCAGTCTGACAAATGACAACTAGAGCTAGAACCAGCAACAAAAGCATTCATCTTTACTTTACAGGCAACTAAATAACTTGATAAGTGATAATGCAGTCTGACCGCAAGTCTGCAACTATACAATCTCCAATGAAACATTTTGGGTTGAAACATCATTCAGGATATTTTGACAGGAGCCACGAGCATAGTACTAAGTACTAGTACTGTACTGCAGAAGTTAAAAATTTTGTGAACCACAATTTCTTCAATTGAACAAAAATACATTAAATTAGAGCCATGAGATTTCATTCCTATGGAAAATATATGATGTTAGAGCCACAATATATCAGAAAAGTAATACTTTTTCCAAATAGGCTACTGTCAGGCATCAAAAGACATATGAGTTGCAAGTGGCAACTCATGTCATGTGCATAAACACGATGTGCTGAGTGAGTGCCAAGTGCCAACTTGTCACAAACCATGACTGCATGACAAGTTGGTCACTTCAGGCCATGGTTAGTGGCAACTCAAGCAACCATGGCACTCCGCAGTCTGTACTCAGCAACTACTCTGCCTTCTCCTGCTGGCCCATTAAAAACTGTACAGCATATGACAGTATAATAGCATATAATAGTAATACTAATCTGAATAAGGATTTTTGTGGTTCAATTGCCACTTAATAATCAAGAAGCCATGTCGACTGTGCTAGAAAGTTATAGCCGTTTTGATAATAAAATTGAACGTTCATTTTGGAGGCTGGTGACACAACTCACACAAGTGTGAAGTGCTGCAGACGCTGAGTGCAGCAAGGTAGGTAGCATAACTACTTTTAACTAGTGTTAAAGGTATTAGGGTAAACGCACTATATTCCAACACTGTGGGTAATTCTGACACCCTCAACTTTTTCCTTTATATTAAGCTTGGTCCTAGTTCCACGCATGCGTAGATGGTTGAAATAGTGACGTCATACTATTGCGCGCAAGATTTCCGCAAAACACGAGGTCTAGCAGAAAATGTTAAGATCCGCAGAGTGAAAGTCCAAGTCAACTTAGTGAGAACAACGAAACGCGTATGAAAGTTGATAGTTGACCTTGCTTTACTAAATAATGAAAAACTGTTTGTGTAGAAAGAATATTTGGTTTAAGACTTTTAAATAAGTCTGTGAATAAATTAGGAATCCTTCATGTACCTATACTTGCATTTGCTGATTTTAAGAGGTACTAAATGAATTAATAGATGATTGATACAAAAGAAAGTTTTAGACACATAAAAACTAATTCCGACACAGGATGTTGGAATTACGACACACACTGTCACACAGGGTGTCGTATTCCGACACAGGGTGTCGGAATTCTGACACAGGGTGTCGGATTTACGAATTATGATTTTGAAGCACTGTCAGAATTAGTCTCACAATATGCCGCATTTAGTCACACACAGTGTCGGAATTCAGCAATTTTGTAGATTTGAATTCTAAAGGCTTTTAAATAAATATGGCAACAGTTTGTGATGTTTCATCATTGCTGGCGCATAGTGTGGTGTTTTGAGAGTGACATAAACCAATCAGAACTCGAGTTGCGCATACGGTGATCTATTTATAGCCATTTATTTCTTGCTATGTCCTTAAGGTGTTGGAATATGGTGGGTTTACCGTAACCCTATACCCATATAGTCAGATGGGGAGCTAAGACGGGGTCACAGCCTTAATGGGGTAAGAAAGGACCAGCCTACAGCATGGCTGAGCATGCATACTGATTGGACTGAGTTCAATTTGATATAAGAATCTGTTAGAGCAACTATTTCCTGTCATTTCAGTGTTTGTTTCAACAATATTCTGCAAATAATTAATTCTAGTCAATTGTTTTTTAAAAAACCTATGTGGAGATAGGTCAGAAAATAGTTAGGTAACCTTACGTCGCTATATAGTTGAATCACCCAACGCTTAAGACCTCACTGTTATATGACGATATCTTAAGGGAACAATAACATAACATAACATAGTGATCTCGGCGCTGAATTGTAGGCCTGATGTGGCCTGTCGCCGATTCTTTTCCTTTTCGTGCCTTGTTCACAGAAGATCTAAAATCGTGTCATTTAACCGGATCTTTTCATGACTGACGATAGTTTGAAATAGCTACTAGACTTGCACGGTTGCACCGGGTTCGATATGGTGCTAGTCATTTCAAATCTGAACATATATTTTTCCATAGCTTTATCTAGTCTGTTCTTGAACGCGTTCATACCTGGAGCACCAACTATGTCATCGGGGAGGCTGTTACTCCCCGATCAATTACTACATTACTACAGTAATGAATTACTGTATGAAAAATTAATTAATAAATATGAATACAAGTGAATATGAATACGAATAAATAGGCGTAATATATGTGATGAACCGAATTAAGGTATACGAATAACCAGTCACGTCACCTCAGAAGTTCAGATGGTCTCCTCGTCATACCAACCAATGACCGGAGGTTATTTGAAACACGCTTCCCTATTGGCTTACGAATGCAAAGCTTGATTCAGGCTGCACGGGGATTAAAACGCAATCCCAACAGATGAATTTAATATATTCAGGAATGAAAGGCCAATAAAAGAATGAATATTAGCAGGCATAATAGAAAAGTGGCCATTAATACGCGACAAGGGAGAAACACTGAACTTACAAATCAGACGCAAATAGAGAACGAATAATCAACAAATAGGATGCGCAAACACCCCTAGAGCTCAGATCGAGTTACGAGATACAGCGCGTGATCCTAGAAATAAACAATAAAGAGTAAATACCAAAGCTTGACAAATCAATTATCTATTCACAAATTTCTCTGTATTTATCAATAAATACGCATTCCAACAATATCACTCGCAACAACTTACCTTGGCGTAGGAGTTAAAATCCTTCAAGTCTAGCATATTAGCAATACAGCCTTGTAAGCCAAGCACATTGCCGATTTTAGTTGTTATCTCTCCTTGCCCACAACAATCACATTTCTGTCTCTGCGGTGCTTCAATGGAAAGGGCGGAGTTCAGGTGGCCGATGGAACAAGCCATTCATAGAAGCTGTGGTCAGTGAAAGTTCATTTCCATCTTTAGAATAAATTATTATTGAACTTTAATAACTATGGCTAGGACGACTGATTGTGAAATGTCTGTTTTACCGATTGGTCCAGAAAATTAGCACAGCACTGATAATATCCAATTCCGCTGCACTAAATTTGAAGTAATGAGGTACAGAGTTGGTATAGAGGTCGGGCTGCAGCACCGCCACTTGATATAGGACGGCACATAAATTTGGAGGAATAGCGACTTGTGATCTCGGAGTGATAATAAGTACAGCAATGTGTCAATGACCACATTGTTGAACTGAAATAAAAAGGGTGATACAGACATTTACACTTGTCATCATAGACATAGTACATTGGTAATCTATTACGATTCTCTAGAGAATCTCATCCATAGCATGAAAGGTGTAGCAATGCATGTTTTTGCAACTTGTACACAATCTCTAATATTCATGCAGAGCAACAACAAAATTCAGCATATTTCAGTGTATGAAAAATTGTGTAAACTAACGCCCTGGGCTGTAGGATTGTAATGTAGGCTAACTATTGCTCCACTATGATGGCCATATAGCCAAGAGAGGTGGTTGGGGGTAGCCTTTTCAAGAATATTGCCATGCAGCTGCACCTCCAAGTTTACAGGAGAGCTCCTTCCTGTGCTCAATAAAGTGATGGTTGGCTTGAGTAAAACTTCATCATTGGTAGAATTTTCTATCTATATCACAACATGTGTGGCCTTTTTCAATTACATAGATTGATTCTTGATGACAGTTTTCGTGGTATTTTTTGCTACAGTATGCAATTGCATGGTTTACATAATTGTTTTTAGCTCATTTACCGTACAAAAATGTGTATAACGTTTTCTACGAAAAACTGGTCAATTTGATTTAAAAAGCATTTTAATTCAATTTTCAAATTAATTGGTTTTAAGATGAAATTGGCAAGAAAATACAGAAAAAATTATCTATTCGTCTAAGCCGTTCAAAATTGTATTTTTTCCAGCAATTCTAAGCAGTCTAAAAGGTGCGATTGCACAATGTCCCGGTATCTGTAAGTAGATAATTTACAAACTTACTTTAATGGAAGGGTCGCATTCTTCAGTAAGATCCGATGTATAGGTGAGATGGCACAGCTACAGAGCATCGATGTTGCGCTAGGATCACTGGCCTGGAGTTATCTCTTCTAGATCTACGACCCGATCTGCCGCAGAATTCCCACATGAGTAACAAGCCAGAGAATTATTTTACACATGCCGGTGTGGAAACTCCAATGAAATCAACGGGATTATCACTTGGCAAAAATGGAGGATAACGCACACACTCTCCAGGTGTTGACTGAGTCGAACTATCCTAATTTTGACGAATAAATAATGCCTGTCACATATAATGCATTAATATACTGCGCACCCCGCGTCGTCGCAGTGACGGGGACGGCAATACTGCGCACCCCGCGTCGTCGCAGTGACGGGGGCGGCAATACTGCGCACCCCGCGTCGTGGCAGTGACGGGGGCGGCAATACTGCGCACCCCGCGTCGTCGCAGTGACGGGGGCGGCAATACTGCGCA
>NW_025939205.1:0-27063 GCF_000764305.2 Hyalella azteca | reverse complement strand
ATTTAATACTATTAAGTAAAATCTAAAAGCTTTATCTATAAATGTAGCGGTAGCGCTGTAGCGGCAAAACCTCGTATCGCTACTTAAATATGTAGCGGGCGCTACCGCTATTATTACCTAAGTATAGCGCCCCTACCGCTACATGTAGCGCGCTACCGCCCACCTCTGCTTATATACCAAGCCAATCATAGTCTTCTATGCTTGGTTATAGTGTCAAAATCTTTAATATTGAACAAAATTTGTGGTCAATCAATTCCGAGGTTGATTATGTAGCTGTGGCATCTAATTCAGAGTAGTTCAAATGACCAGAAATAATTGGCAGGTTAGCTCATCGAACTCTCATTTTTATTTATTGTAACGACATTCTTTTCAATGAGACTATTTCATCTGAGTTTTGGGACTTAATTCGTTAATAATAATTTCTTGGTTATCGTATTCTTGTCAAAACTTTTAATTATGGGACGAACTTTAAGCTTCATTCATGACTGGAAGTTTATTTTGCTTGAGCGGTTGCAAAAAATTGTTGATCAAGCTGTTGTATAGAGAGGCTCGCTGCACCAAACATCTGCGACATCAGCCGCCTGCTTGCCGGCTGCCTCGTCACGTCAGTAAACTAAGTGAATAAGCAAATAAATTGTGATATACAGGGGTTGGACAAAATAATTGGAACACCTGATAAATTTAGAGAAACTTTATTTAATACGGAGTTGGACCCCCTTTAGCCATCAATACAGCTTCAATACGTCTGGGAATCGAATCGTACAGCTTCTTGACTTGCTCTATTGGTATTTTCAGCCACTCTTCTATCAAAACCTTCTCCAGTTCATCCAGACAGGAGGTGGACTCGTCTGAGAATATTGAGGAACTCGTCTGACTCGTCTGAGGACTGAGGACTGAGGACTCGTCTGACTCGTTGGAGGAGGACTCGTCTGAGAATATTACTCGCCTGCACTGGTATGGAGACCAGGTTTTGTGGTCCTTGCACCACAGCATCCGCTTCTGAATGTTTCCAGAAGGGGGAAGAGGCTTCCTGATAGCAGCTCTTCCATGGTATCCTCCCTTATGAAGCTCACGACGAACGGTTTTGGTAGAAACTTCATTGCTGAGATGCTGATTTAACTCTGCACGCACCTTTGTAGCCGTAGATCGCCTATTTTTTCATGATGCGGTTTAATGTTCTTTGATCTCTATCAGATAGCTTTGATGGTCGACACATTTAGTGCGATTATTAGATGTTTTCCCCTGTTTTTCGAATTGCGTCATCGTCCTTGATATAGTAGCTCTCAAAAAACCGAAAACCTCAGCGACTTTTGTGATCGAAGCTCCTGTCATGCGAGCACCAACAATTTGCCCCTTTTCGAAATCAGTTATGTCACGCATCTTACCTAATTTTTAAATAAATCTAGAATAGATTGTGCAATATACCTGTAATAGTAAAAACAACATATATTAATTATGTATGTATACCAATATAATGGAACTCTGATGAATATTTTGGACAGAGGAGGATTTTAAAGAAAAAGTACTAATAAGTGTAGTGTTACAATTATTTTGTCCAACCCCTGTAAATGTCAGCCATATAGAGAAGTGAATTTTTTGTACTCTTCATCGTAAAGATAATTTTTCTGCAAATCTAGAAGTTTATACAATTAAACTATATGAAACACATTTTTCAAGCAGGGTGTGGCAAGAATAAAGAGGCACGAGTGTCTGTCAGGGGTTGGTCAGGTACAAACGTGTACCGTGTACACGCAGTGAACGATCGTGTACACGGTACACGGTGCTGTTAGCTCCAGCTAGTAGGAGCTGTCGGCCTCGTGAACCTCGCTAGATGGCATTCACTCTCGCTGACTTTTAGGAGATGTGTTGGTGTCGAGCGTTGTGCTCTATAGAATCTTTAAATGCATTGCTGTTTTAAATAATTCTAAGAGCTAGCGAGTGTTTGGAATACAACCTCTGTTGAAAATTACACCTTTCCTCGAGGTTAATTCAAATATTTTATCTCTGAATTCATCTATTATCGTTGTATATGTTTGATTCGACTGATCTAAATTATGTAAATAATTTTAATTTAAGTTTGTCTAATTTGTATTACATCAAATTATTTATCAACTCAGTTTTAGCAGTTTGCTGCCTCCAAAATTCAGCTTAAAAGTCACCAGAAGAATAGATGTCGATCGAACGAGAAATAGCATATCGTCTCGTATCAGGGGCAAATAATTTGGCTTAAAATTTTCAACCAAAGATTTCAATGATACTTAATCAAATGAGTAACAATTTGGAATTTACCTTGTAATTATGTGATGTAATTGTAATATAACTTGTAATTATCCAGTGAAAATATTAGGCTATCCTGCTATCTCGGGATTCAAAACATTTGGAACAGCTGCCTGCCACGAAGCCCGATAAACTTTGTGGATGCGTCGCCCGGTAATGCCAGTGATCAGAAAACTCTTTCATCATTTCTGACTGCAGTGGGTTATTAACTGAGAACTTTCAACACAACAGTTTGCAACTGTTCACACATGAGCTGTCTGGAAGCCTTGCTTGTAAGGAAAAGGAAATGTGAACAAGTTTATCTACTCCGCATCAATCCATGGAGACTTATTGGTCAGTAAGTAATTATTGTGGCAAACTACAGACGAAATATGAATATTGGCTCCATATGCCTAAATCTGCATGTCAGTTCAAGTGAAATTATAAATTTTCCGGTGCGATTTACCAACTTCCGTCGTGAAACAGGGAAGAAGAGGCAAACACCAAACCACGGATAACTGTTATACATGGAGGTCCGGTTATGAACTTTTCAGTGTACCATTATTACCTCGTGGATTTATAGAAAGTTGATGTTTAGATTGTAAACCCAACGATATACCTTTTTACGTATATTAATTAGAAATTGTGCGTGGATGCAAGCCCACTTAGCGTTTTAGATTATTATTATAACAATGTATCGTTTTTCTATAAATAAACGGGAGAAAAAGCAAGTCAACTTTTCCCTACCCCGTTGAGTCCACACACGTTTGTGTCAATTGGGAATCAAGTTGATGGACTTATAAGTATTTTCAGCATTACGTCAATCGGTCAATGACAGAGCATAAAATTCACTCTTTTGTCACTACATGCCGCCACTGACTCTCTCAGACTCTCACCGACACCGACGGACAAACAAACGCGCATGCGGATACCAAAAACTATATAAATTGTAGTGCATGTATTCATCCTGGCACAATGGGAGAGTGAGATTACTGCTATAACCGAAAGGAAGCTTTTATACCAAATATTTTCTGTGCATTTATTGCCGAACATATTCTGCTGCTTGTGTTAGGCGGTTCTTTTTCTGTCACGGGTCAAAAATATATGCATGACCTGAGGTTGGTACGTCATGCAAGCATTAATCGGCATAACCATGCTGCTGCTTGCCATGCGAGTATTCTGGTGTCGGTAGAGACAACTTGTAACCGTATGTCCTGCATCAGAATTCTTTGGCAAAACTTTTCAGCTACTCGGGACGTGAATATTCGAGTCGCTGAGGGTCGCCTAAAGAAGGCTATTCTCTTCAATCATCCAGGGAAGAAACCTCTGATTTGCACGGAGTGAGAAGAATATTGCGCCTATAGGAGGCTATATATAGGCAATCTAAAAAGGTAGGTTCTTTCTAGACAGTCATGGGCAAAGTTGCTCCAATTCACAAGAATTCAAAAATTTTCTACCGTTACACTTTAAGTGAAAGAAATAATTTATATAAATGCTTTTAATGATGATCAGTTTATATGCTTCTCTTGCTGTGTTTAGTAAATAGATACACATGTTTGGTAACGCATGGCATTCTTAGGCTATATTTTGACTGTTATTATTTTATCTCAATAAGTAAGGAAACTCCACGATTGTCCACTTATTATCTGTGCAGGATGTCGTGCTACAATGCCGTGGCAGATCGTGTCGTGGTTTGGGAGAAGGTGATCAATTCAACCTGGAATCATACTCCCAGCACGCCACGAGCAGCGCCTTTCTACGCTCTTTCTCAGGTTTTCAACTTATGTTCATTAGGGAGCAAAGTCCTACAAAATTCAAGAGTGGAAAACATCTACAGAGCAACAACGTAAAATACGAGAGCGCACCGTCCAGACAAAATGATTTTCGACGACTTTCGAATTTGCAATGATTCTTCATATATTGTCTTTTCGATAGCTAATTAACAAATTTTATCGGATGACAAAAAATTTTGAATTATGAAAATCTAATTAAAACGCATTTCCCTTTATGTGTTATTAATTTTTATGAATATTTGTTAACGCGATGTTGAGCGGTAACTATGCTAAAGAAATGAGATGATTGCTCAGCATGTAATATGATGCCGAAAAAATCCGAAGTCGACATTGTTCATAATCAACCAATAAAATGTAGCTGCCTAATGCCTCGAATAATTTTATTAAGAATTAATCGATATAATAAGAAATGACCGTACACTTTCACTACATAACTCACGTCTTACATGAACCTCGGCCTGATCGGTTTAACTCGACAGCTCGTGAGGTGCACTCAACCAACATCATTACCTGCAAATAAGCATTACCCTTGACCCTGTATAAACACGCCATCCATTTGTTCTCCATCGAGAATGTGGTTACCGCGGCCACTAAACGTCGCTCTATAGTTGAATCACCCTACACTTAAGACCTCGCTGTTAATTGACGATATCTTAAGGGGGCAATAACGTAACATAGTGATCTCGGCGCTGAATTGTAGGCCTGATGTGGCCTGTCGCCGATTCTTTTCCTTTTCGTGCCTTGTTCACAGAAGATCTAAGATCGTGACATTTGACCGGATCTTTTCATGACTGACGATAGTTTGAAATAGCTTACCGACTTGCACCGGGTCCGATATGGTGATAGGCATTTCAAATTTGAACATATATTTTTCCATAGCTTTATCTAGTCTGTTCTTGAACGCGTTCATACTTGGAGCACCAACTATGTCATCAGGAAGGCTGTTACTCCCCGATCAATTACTACATTACTACAGTAATGAATTGCTGTATGAAAAATTAATTAATAAATATGAATACAAGTGAATATGAATACGAATAAATAGGCGTAATATATGTGATGAACCGAATTAAGGTACACGAATAACCGGTCACGTCACCTCAGAAGTTCAGATGGTCTCCTCGTCTCGCCGACCAATGACCGGAGGTTATTTGAAACACGCTTCCCTATTGGTTTACGAATGCAAAGCTTGATTCAGGCTGCACGGGGATTAAAACGCAATCACAACAGATGAATTTAATATATTCAGGAATGAAAGGCCAATAAACAAATGAATATTAGTACGCATAATAGAAAAGTGGCCATTAATACGCGACAAGGGAGAAACACTGAACTTACAAATCAGACGCAAATAGAGAACGAATAATCAAAAAATAGGATGCGCAAAGAGACCAACACCGCTACTTGACATCGGACGGCGCAGAAATTTGGAGGAATAGCGACTTGTGATCTCGGAGTGATAATAAGTACAACAATGTGTCAATGACCACATTGTTGTACTGAAATAAAAAGGGTGATACAAACATTTACACTTGTCGTCATAGACATAGTACATTGGTATTCTATTACGATTCTCTAAAGAATCTCATCCATAGCATGAAAGGTGTAGCAATGCATGCCCCTTTGCAACTTGTACACAATCTCTAATATTCATGCAGAGCTACAACAAAATTCAGCATATTTCAGTGTATGAAAAATTGTGTAAACTATCACCCTGGGCTGTAGGATTGTAATGTAGGCTAACTTTTGCTCCACTATGATGGCCCTATAGCCAAGAGAGGTGGTTGGGGGTAGTCTTTTCAGGAATATTGCCATGCAGCTGCACCTCCAGGTTTACAGGAGAGCTCCTTCCTGTGCTCAATAAAGTGATGGTTGGCTTGAGTAAAACTTCATCATTGGGTAGAATTTCCTATCTATATCACAACATGCGTGGCCTTTTTCAATTACACAGATTTATTCTTGATGACAGTTTTCGTGGTATTTTTTGCTACAGAATGCAATTGCTTGGTTAACGTAATTGTTTTAGCTCATTTACCGTACAAAAATGTGTATAACGTTTCTACGAAAAACTGGTCAATTTGATTCAAAAAGCATGTTAATTCAATTTTCAAATTAATTGGTTTTAAGATGAAATTGGCAAGAAAAATACAGCAAGAAATTATCTATTCGGCTAAGCCGTTCAAAATGGTATTTTTTCCAGCAATTCTTCGGTCTAAATGGTGCGATTGCATGCACAATGTCCCGGTTTCTGTAAGTAGATAATTTCCAAACTTACTTTAATGGAAGGGTCGCATTCTTCAGTAAGATCCGATGTATAGGTGAGATGGCACAGCTACAGAGCATCGCTGGTGGGCTAGGATCACTGGCCTGGAGTTATATCTTCTAGATCTACGACCCGATCTGCCGCAGAATTCCCACATGAGTTACAAGTCAGAGAATTATTTTACACGCGCCGGTGTGGAAACTCCAATGAAATGACTGAGATTATCACTTGGCAAAAATGGAGGATAACGCACACACTCTCCAGGTGTAGACTGAGCCGAACTATCCTAATTTTGACGAGTAAATAATGCCTGTCACATATAATGCCTTTCCCCACGCCGTCGCAGTGACGGGGGCGGCAATACTGCGCACCCCGCGTCGTCTCGCTACCGCTACAATTGCTTAAATGTAGCGCCGCTACCGCTACCGCTACTGAAAGTGTAGCGCGCTACTGCCCACCTCTGGTAACAACTAACATGTTGACACTAGTAACAGGCTGAGGTTGACAACATTACACCGAAATCTTTCGTACAGTTTTATTCTGTAATTTATATTATGTATGTATCATGCTGGTCCTTAAATGATATTTAATACTATTAAGTAAAATCTAAAAGCTTTATCTATAAATGTAGCGGTAGCGCAGTAGCGGCAAAACCTCGTATCGCTACTTAAATATGTAGCGGGCGCTATACCGCTACCGCTATAATTGCCTAAGTATAGCGCCCCTACCGCTACATGTAGCGCGCTACCGCCCACCTCTGCTTATATACCAAGCCAATCATAGTCTTCTATGCTTGGTTATAGTGTCAAAATCTTTAATATTGAACAAAATTTTAGGTCAATCAATTCCGAGGTTGATTATGTAGCTGTGGCATCTAATTCAGAGTAGTTCAAATGACCAGAAATAATTGGCAGGTTAGCTCATCGAACTCTCATTTTTATTTATTGTAACGACATTCTTTTCAATGAGACTATTTCATCTGAGTTTTGGGACTTAATTCGTTAATAATAATTTCTTGGTTATCGTATTCTCGTCAAAACTTTTAATTATGGGACGAACTTCAAGCTTCATTCATGACTGGAAGTTTATTTCGCTTGGGTGGTCGCAAAAGATTGTTGATCAAGCTGTTGTATAGAGAGGCTCGCTGCACCAAACATCTGCAACATCAGCCGCCTGCTTGCCGGCTGCCTCGTCACGTCAGTAAACTAAGTAAATAAGTAAATAAATTGTAATATTAACGTCAGCATAGAAAACTGATTTTTTTGTACTCTTCATCGTAAAAAGGATAATTTTCTGCGTATATCGGAGTGTTTACAATTAAGCTACACATTTTAAAGCAACGAGGGGCAAGAGAAGGAGGCACGAGTGTCTGTCAGGGGGCGGTCTGATACAAAACGCGTACCGTGTACACGCAGTGAAGGATCGTGTACACGGTACGCGGTGCTGCTAGCTCCAGCTAATAGGCGCTGTCGGTCAGGTACAAACGTGTACCGTGTACACGCAGTGAACGATCGTGTACACGGTACACGGTGCTGCTAGCTCCAGCTAGTGGGCGCTGTCGGTCAGGTACAAACGTGTACTGTGTACACGCAGTGAGCGATCGTGTACACGGTACACGGTGCTGCTAGCTCCAGCTAGTGGGCGCTGTCGGTCAGGTACAAACGTGTACCGTGTACACGCAGTGAGCGATCGTGTACACGGTACACGGTGCTGCTAGCTCCAGCTAGTGGGAGCCGTCGGCTACGTGAACCTCGCTAGATGGCATTCGTTATCGCTGACTTATAGGAGATGTGTTGGTGTCGAGCGTTGTGCTCTATAGAATCATTAAATGCATTGCTGTCTAAAATAATTTTAAGAGCTAGCGAGTGTTTGGAATACAACCTCTGTTGAAAATTACACCTTTCCTCGAGGTTAATTCAAATATTTTATCTGCGAATTCATCTATAATCGTTGTATATGTTTCATTCGACTGATGTAAATTATGAAAATAATTTTAATTTAATTTTATCAAATTTGTATTACATCAAATTATTTATCAACTCAGTTTTAGCAGTTTGCTGCCTCCAAAATTCAACTCAAAAGTCACCAAAAATAAAATGTATAAAAAAAATGTTCAAACAAAAATTTATAAAGTCCATACAGTATAGTCGTTTCACTCCACTACCACTACACTTTGATACAGTTGTTTTGATAGCGGAAGCGTATAGTCGTGTCACTCCACTTCGCTACGTTTGTTAGTTCTGAAAATCGCCGCTTAGGGGGAATGGCGCTGCGATCGATTACAGGAACCACTTCGAAAATTAATTTGTTTATAATAGTGATAAATACGCCTGGAAACGTGCAACAAATTATTGATTATTGTATTGTCATCGGGAGCTGAGCTTCCCTAAAAGTTTCAGAGCGCTAGCTAGCGGGAAAGTTGGTGAAATATCGATTGCAAGATTTGATCATCACAAACAGACAGACAGAAGGACACGAAAGCGAGCTAAGAAAAACGTGGTAAAATAGATGTCGATCTGACGTGAAATAGCATATCGTCTCCTATCAGGGGCAAATAATTTGGCTTTACAATTTCAACCTAAGATTTCAATGATACTTAATTAAATGAATAAGAATTTGGAATTTAACTTGTAATGATGTAATGCAATTGTAATATAATTTGTAATTATCCAGTGAAAAGATTAGGCTATCCTGCTATTTCGGGATTGGAAACATTTGGAACAGCTGCCTGCCACGAAGCCCGAGAAACTTTGTGGATGCTTCGCCCGGTAATGCCAATGATCAGAAAACTCTTTCATCATTTCTGAATGCAGTGGGTTATTAACTGAGAACTTTCAACACAACAGTTTGCAACTGTTCACACATGAGCTATCTGGAAGCCTCGCATGTAAGGATAAGGAAATGTGAACAAGTTTCTCTACTCCGCATCAATCCATGGGGACTTCGTGGTCAGCAGAAAATTGTGGCAAACCACAGACGAAATATGTATATTGGCTCTATATGCCTAAATCTGTATGTCAGTTCAACTGAAATTAAAATTTTCCTGTGCGATTTATCAACTTCCGTCGAGAAACAGGGAGGAGGAGGCATACACAAAACCACGGATAACTGTTGTTAACAGTGTGGAGCTGAAACAGAGGACAAAACCCCACGTGTTGCATGATTCCGTCTGAATTCTGCATCCAAAAGGAACATAAACTTTACTGGACAATGGTTCGTAATTATGGTAATTGGGAACTTTTCGTAGTACGAAGCTCGGTAAATCTCACCAAAAAACCACCTGAATATTTTCATATCACAGAGAACTAAACGTTGGTTTCATGCCGAATGCGTTAATTTGGCGATACTCTTGCTGAGCAGCCTTCGATATCACCGAAAGTTTTTACCGATTATTCGCTATAAATCCTCGAATAATGTAGCCACCATTATACGATGTGGACAATACACGGTCTTTTGGAATGGACGATGAACCATGACAGGCTATCCATGCACTCAGCTAGCAGCTTATTACGACCAAACTTTATCATGGCTCAGAAAAGTTGGGTTAACTGATGCTGTGGTCGGCGAAATGGCTGCAAAAGTTTTTATTGGAGTCTGTTCGACCGATGAGTAAGTAGTACAGCATGTCTCTGACAAACATGATTCCACAGTGTTGCCATCGTTTCTGTCGAGTCTGGTTTGGCACGCTGCGTCATCGTAAATGTCAAATTATTGTCGAACATTATCTATAAAACTTGAACTATGCAACGAGTACAATTGATGCGCTAAAATATAATTGGTAAGATTGTGATAAACATTAATATTGGGCTTGGAAATAGTCCCAGAAATAGCTTGTCCGTGTCCGTCGCCCACCTTTAATAAGGTATTTAATAATGGGAAATTTCCAGCTTAAAATGTATTCGCTACTGTGACTGCATTATTTCTTTTGTGCGCGTAATTTGAAAAAGAGTTCTATAGCAGTATCATGAAATTATGTTAAATGATTGAACGCAGGCCGCATTTTAAGTAGCATTAGATATGTCTAACTATTTTTAAAGTTGGTGATTGTCATCCAGCCTTATTCGTGACTTCTTTCCTCCTTAACTCATTTCTGAGAGACTTAATCAAGACTAAAATGTTTTATGTAAAACGATAACCGAAGCAAATTTTATTAATCGTTCCTAGACAAGTTAAGTTTTATCAAAATCTTTCTGCGTAATCCTCTGAACAATTACTGCCGTGCATTTTGATGATCAAATCTGCTGATCTTTTGTGAAATAAGGATGATATTTCTTTACTTTGAACGGGTTTTTTTGAACGTTTCTCGATTGAAAAATTAGATTCAGTATTTCCAAAAGAACAAGGTCAACTTCGAATTAGAAAAGGGGGTTAGGAAGAGGCAAACTCATTTATTCTGAAAAAATTTATTGTATAAGAAACTTTCAATTTCGTAAGGCTTTGTGTTCCTAAGTTTTGTATTTCATTTTCATGCAGCCATTTTCCAATGCTTAGCTTGAGGGTCACGATGTCTGGGAAGATGCAGGCCTTCAGAACTACACAGAGCGCCACGCACACACCGAAGACAAGGTCGATAGCAGTTACAGACAAGGTCTTACATTGACTTTATTTTCATGACGCAGGTTATTCCCAGACCCTTGGTTCACTCCAATTTGATTGTATTCACAAATTTGCTTCGAAATCATACTTAGAATTTAGCTATCAAGAATTTAGACATAAAAATTAACTAGTCAGTTGAGGTATATTGTCTAAAATTGCGCTCCCTTGGCCAGTTACCAAGGACAGCGACACGGTATTTGTTTGTTGCCGAGACGACGTCAAAACAAAAGGTGAAGCTCGCCTGCTCATTGGCTGATAAAACTCCGCATGCCTTGTCATATATATCAGTCTGCTCTGAGGCAGGGCAGTCTGTCGCCGAACGGGTTTCGGATTGGAAGCCCTGTAGTACCTCAGAGATAACCGATATTTTTTCAGTCGGAGGAGATAAATTTTGTGCTATTTTTGCGTCTTGCTTCATTTTGAATGATAGTGAACAGGTGACGCACTCAAGCAATTTCCAGGAAAGAATTTAGAATATGAAGGGCTTAGGGATATTTCTTGTCATTGTTTCTAAAAAGAGGAATGTTCAAGAGATATTGAACGGATTTTGAGTGTTGCAGGCGTAGGAAGATGACCTTTTAAATTTATACGGAGTGCCCCTGCAAATTTCCTGTGTAAAAATTTACCTATTTTTATTTTGTAGTTTGATGGGACATAATTTGTTGAATTAAATAGCACAATTTTTTGATGCATCTGCTATAATCTTAAGTAAATCGTTTTAGCCAATTGATGGATTCAATTCATGACTGTGAAACAAATTGACGGTGTTATCATTCTAAAGAATTAAAGTGTTGCCAATCTAAAACATAACAACAATAATAACATTATTGAATTGCGCTGACAGTAATTAATTGCACAATAATAATAATAATAATAGTTTGTAATGAAACAGTAGTTTTCAGAAAAAAAGCATAACCATACGATGCATTAATCTTTTAATTTAGCCAATTCTTTGAGTCCTCAACCCATTCAGGAGATATTATTTCGTCAATTCCACGCCACACTGCATATTCCAAGTTGAAATTTCAAATTTAAAATTTTAGAACGTATTTCCCCAATTTCCCGACAAAATTCACTTTTACACCCCAACATATTACCGTGTAGCAACAATGCCCCAAAATGTCTATCACGGCTTGTTCCAAAATAAGTTGGAAAATACAATATCACCATCATCTGCGATCACCACTTGCGGGTTGATTGCTATCGCAGGGTTGCATAACTGGTTGCATGAAGAACTGATCGATGTTGTACGAGGTGTTGATGTTCAAGCATTCCTTGTACCGCCAATTAATACTTGATTCTAGTTGGTATAAGTAGAATTATTATGTAACTTATTTTGCTTAAAGCACGTATATGACATAACCTCCAGGTTATGTTTTGGCGCACCTTATGTACACAGATACAGCATTAGAAATAATAAATAAGTTGGAATTAATTATCGACGATCTTTTACTTGGCTCACCTATAACAAAGAATTTTCGAACGGCTTTATGTTTCATATCCAATGACTTCAAAACTGCCTCTGTACACAAAACAAACACCAACTATGAAAACTAAAATGAATGCGAGTGTCATACGTGCGCTTTATAACTATTGCATGATATATTCAGCTTATTATATTATCACTATTATAACGTTGATATTTCGGCCAGAAACAATGTTATTATATGTGTTAAATTACCCATTCGAAATTCGGGCTCCATTTTGGGTCGCCGCGCAATCTATCAAGTCGCCTTTGTAGTGAATCAGGCGGTAATCGGCCATCTGCTGTATCCCGCTGCTATATAGAAGCATTTTTCGGGAGTCCATGTCCTGATGGGCAGAATCTGCTTAATATAACCGCAAAGAGCAGCTGGACAAGCTCCCTCACGATGTTTCTCTTCAGATGTTGATATTTGAACGAACCTTGACCTCATAGAATGGCGTCGATGTATATGTGCACGCACACGTTTGTTTAGTCATCTGATACAACACTTTAATACAAAAAAATAGCTTACTGGTTTATATATTAGCAAGGTAATTTTGTTGTGTATATGACACGAATGGTTTTTCGAGAAAAATATGCCTTGAGTTATTCTTCATAGATTTAAAAACCAGAGGCTGCTGGAAGGACCGCAAGAAAATCAATGCCTGTAGCTCCATGCGATAATTTTGAATACTTATCATAACATAAATAATTAATATTTACGCTGTTAATTGGCAGAACCAATAACTGATGAACGTTTGGCCTTATATTCAGGGCCCACAAGTTTTTATTAAATATTCAGGCATATGATGTTGAGATGACACAGCTAGATATCACTAACAAATTAAACAAAATAATATAGAAATAAATACATCCGTTTAAAATCCAAATATAATACTTTTACTGCCTGGAATTAAATATACCGGGATGCTAATAACTCTTTTTATCTAACAACAGATTATTCGAGTATTACTTCAAATTAATAAATAAAGACACGTTAAATTCAGTCGATCATGCTTAAGGTGTCCGTGAGCGCCACAGTAGCGGCTGTGATTCTCGTCATTGCATTTCTTGACGTCGGCGCATCAACTGAAAAAATGCCACGAAAATGGATACCTGTCTCGGTAAATTTCACAGGTTTGAGCGCTTACAACGTCTCTGATGATGACGTTAAAGAGGAGATTCTGTGTAGCATTTTAGCAACTAATGACGGACTGGCGAACCTCTTCTGCTTCGGACCAAAAGGCTGTGTTTTCGGTCACGTTAACGCATCGGACGTTGAAGGAGAGCGAACCCCTGGTTACACCTGCTCCTATTCTCAAGGTATGCATCAGAAAGTTATTGTCTCTTTAAATGAAATTTAGATTATGTTATACTTAAATATATAAAAAAAAATCTATTAGGGTTTGCTGTCGAGAACTTGTGGTCCGCAACTGAGTTCACATTGGGGCGGAGTCAGAAGCGACGCGTTTTCACCAAGTCTTTCTGGCTCATTTCAACTACATGACCGATGCAGTCCTCTTTCTTGTGTTCAAACTTTTGCAAGTTTTCTCAAGCATGTAGGCTTTAGAGCAAAAGTCAATCCGTAAAACTTTTTGAAATTACCAACAACCAACCAAACGAGATTAGTCGTCCTGACATTTTTGCTTCTAAGTACGAATTTGAAATTACCTTACGTGCCATTTGAAATTGAAATGATCCTCATCTTCTCTGTAATTTGATATATATATATATATAGCCACTAACAAAAAAAACGCTAACACTATTACCATTTCCTCCGTCTTGATAACTTCCGGACGTACATATTTTACGAAGAATAGTAATAATTTTTTAGTACGCATATTATGCATTCGGTTTTTAACGTTATAGAAACTTAAGAAATTTTGTGCTTGTATTCTTTAAAAATATAACTCAGTACTCACCGCAGTGAGTGACAGAGAGCGCATTTTCTCGTACAGGAAAACATGAAGTCACGGACGGACAGACAGACTGACGGACATGGCGAGCACAATAGTGCGTTTTTCCATAAATGAGAAAATGCGCTTAAAACTAAACTAAAAACTAAACAAAAAACTAAACTAAAAAATAAAAATTATCTAAAAACTAAAAGCTAAACTGAAACTTTCGTCTCGTCGACGAAAACGTGAAGTCACAGACGGACGGACAGACGGACGGACAGACGGACGGACAGACAGACGGACATGGCGAGCACAATATTGCATTTTTTCTATAAAGAGAAAATGCGCTAAAAATAAATAGACGGGTTTATAATTTGGTGTCTCACATTAACATTTGTTGATACAAATTGTTCATGTCAGAGCGTAATGGATGGAGAACGATGCTTCGGCTAACTGGAATGTGTCTTGCAATTCCGCAGTTTGCCTTCACGGCAACGAAACTCACTTCGAAGGAGAAATGGTACTTGACACGATCTGCCCGAACCTCAACCTGACGTGCACCAAGCGTGGCTTGGTCAACATAGCTAATGGTAGGTTCCGATGAGAATCAGAAGTGGAAACGTACCTTCGAAGCCTTTTACTATAAGTCGAGACCTCACAAATGTTTGGTTCTTAGGCATAAATTCTCTCGCTTCTCCACTTAACCTAAACGCAACTACATACACCTAACCTACCTCATTAAGCGCAATGCGCCTTTTCATCTCCTATCCTTGCCATTCCTCTTTTTCCTACATGGAACCTCTATGACAACTCTTGTTTCTTTCCTCACTTCCCTAGTGGCGCCACACACACACTCTCACGGTCAATAAAAATATGCATTAATGTTTTTGCCATTATTTAAACAACTCTTTACACGGTCTTAATTTTTCTAGATAAAAATCTGTAACATCAGTTTCTTATATAAGAAGGGATGTTAATAAAAAATAAGTTACAATATTATCGCCCGAACCGAAAAGAAAAGAAAACATGCAAAGGGCTTGAACGAAAATGTGTTCCATGTGCACTCTAACCACTTGCGTGGTGGGCTTCGTAATCGATGTTTGAAAAGAAAGATAGATAATTAAACTATATCCCTTCATCAGTAAGGTCAGTGATTTTGCACTTGAGCTTATGTGAGTCATCTTGACCCAGTTAGGTCCGTGAAAATTGTGTATCAGTGCTATGTTCGCTCACGGATCGTATTGTGTTTATTTGTGAGTCATTATTTATTAAATATGATTATTTTGTTGTCTGAGTGATTGGCTGAACTCTGATTTTAATTTCCGTTCAAATCTGTTGAATAATTCGTATTTTATTCCAAGATGTACCACCGCTGACTAGCTGCACCCCGCCCTTCGTGCAACACCCGTTCGGCTGCATGTACTTCAACATGACAGCAGCGCTGATGCTCTGTGAAGCGAAGGCTTACTGTCAGTCCCTTGGGGCACAGGTGGCGTCACCCACCACACATGACAACTATCTCGCCCTGACAGCCTACTTAACCGCGACTTACGGTGAGAAATTAACGCTTCAGAGGCCTTAAATTTAAAAATAATGACTATTCTTAACTCTATCAGCCAATTACTGACGGCTGAGCCGATGAGGAATTGGCCGCTACACATAATTAGGCCGCTGCGTGTACTGTATTAAGGTTTAAAAATATTATAACATTCATTTAAAAATGAAAACATTCTCACATAATCGAACGCCCCCCTTCTACATAAAAAATGGCACAGAGTTTGTTTCAAGGGCACAAACTCGCGGATATTTTTTAGCTCGGACTGATCTATGAATGATCTCATGGATGTCAAAGTTAAATTTAAATGCGAAAAAAATCCCGATTTCTTGTTCAACTGATTCGTATGATTTATTTAACAATGATAACAAAATATTCAACATTTTTTAATGGTGAGTTTCCACAAGAAGCATGTAAAACTTGTAACGTTTTTCAACTCAAAATTTAGAACATTTTTCTTATTCATCTCCGGCAGCGTTGAATCGAAGTGCAGTCATCCATGTTTGCTGAAATTATGACTGCATAATTGTTTTATTTTGAGATAGAGGTGCCTAAAAATTATCAACACGATAGAGCAAAAATATTCCAATTTTTAATTTGGATTATTTAATTTTTGATAATTTTTTATAAACCGATCGATGCACCAAAGGACGATAAAAATTTTCGTTTGTGAGTTGAATTGTGGACGTCGAATTCTGTAAATATTTACAACCCAGGCATCACTAGGCAGAAGTTCATACAATGGGCAAAATGTATTTAGCTAAAAAGTTTTATTACCAGATGCAGGGCTATTAATTCAGATATTTCTATTGGGTCAAAAGTCATGCTACTAAGGTTGTAAATAAACAACAAAATTATTACTCTATTTTATTTCAAATCAGGACGATATATTTTTTGTTTATTTTTAACATTTTATTCTTCAACATCAGGATCAGTGGTCCCACGCACTTTCTGGGCCGGTGTTTACTACATCAACGGGAACTGGAGCTATGAATCGAACGGTCGCTGGCCCGGGCCTGCCGGTCAGTACGAGTGGGACCCGAACTTGCACGGGTATGTTGGCCAGAACTGTGCTACTTTCTACTCAGTGCCGTTGCCGTATACCTTTCAGTTGGTCGAATCCTCCTGCACAGCTAACCGGTCGGTCATCTGCCATGCCTGGAACCTAGAGATCTAGGTCACCGTCATGCCTGGAACCTAGAGATCTAGGCCACTTGTCATGCCTGGAACCTAGAGATCTAGGTCACTTGTCATGCCTGGAAACTAGAGATCTAGGTCACCGTCATGCCTGGAAACTAGAGATCTATCTAGAGATCTAGGTCACTTGTCATGCCTGGAAACTAGAGATCTAGGTCACTTGTCATGCCTGGAGCCTAGAGATCTAGGTCACTTGTCATGCCTGGAGTCCAGAGATCTAGATCATCTATCATGTCTGAAACCTTGAGATCTAGGTCATCTGTCATGCCTGGAACCTAGAGATCTAGATAACTTGTTGTCTTACCTGGAACCTAGAGATGCGTTTCGAATAACCTGTTTGTCGTCATAAAAAACATCGACTCGAACTGTGTCCATTGCTAGATTCATTGAAGACGAAAACCTCATCTATTTTTTTTTTGTATTGAGAAATGGAGAACATGCGTCGTGCGCACTGGTCGTCACGAGGACGGGTACCTCTCCAGACGCTTCGCTATCATGGACAAGCAGTGTTCGAAATAACGGTGAAAATGGTCCCATAAAAACCGGTTTCGCCGTTTATAAAAATGGGGTACGGGCTTCTTGTGTTAAATTCAAAAAATAAGAAACGAAACGACGGCCGGCCACTGGAATGCCGGTCGAAACGTTTTACAGCGTTTTTCAGAGTGTGGTTTCTGCTTCGTATATCTAATTTATAAGCTAGATCACTACAATGCTCTTTCTCTGGACCTATTAAATGAATCAGTATCATCATTAACTGCTATCGAACAACTTATTTGGTATTAAACGTTCATGTCAACATATTGCATGTCGACATATTAACGATAACGTTAATCTTCATGAAGTTCCAGTCAAAATTATCTCCATTTCCACAAAGTTCTACTCAAATATTGTTCATCTTAACAGCGTTCTACTCATATATTGGTCATATTTACGGAGTTCTGCTCAAATAGTGTTCGTATTGCGACGTTAGCTTATTGTTCACCTTCACGACGTTAGCTTATTGTTCACCTTCACGACGTTAGCTTTCCCGTTCCTTTCTTAAGTCTACCTCGTTAGAGATGTCTTCTGTCCCATTAATCATATTTATTATGCATACCAAGGGAATGTTATATAATTCAATATGCATTCCTGTAGTGGCAACGATGCCACACGTGAGAACATTTCATTTTAGGCAGTATTTTCTGCGTTCCCAGAACTTATCAATTTAAAATATTTCGTTATTTAGCTTATTTTCCCGTTCATTAATTCGAGGTATTTTTTTGTATTTAACCGTGATGGAAAAAATGAAATTGCTGTATTAAATCCAGGAGATCTTTCATAACTACTTAGGGAAGGCAGGGAAACCATCATAATATGCTCAAGATAAGGTGCAGTACGAGCTTTTGGGCTAAAGCATTTATTGCCTGGAAATTTGTTTAGTATGATAGAATATATTTTTCAAAATACTATACTTCATGGCAACGTAGTTCCATTTTCATTAAATGATAATACCAAATAATATGAATAATCGTGTTTCAATAAATAGAAAAAAAGCAGAATAACTCGCGTGATGTCTGGACATAACGAGCGACTTCAATGCGACCTCATCGGTTCAATAAACTTCTTCAGTAGCGGCGATCACCTGGGAGATAATGCATGAAGGTTTGCAGATATTGCTGGTAAATACAGGCTCCCGCAAATGATGGACATCGCTCAGCTGGATAGAGACTAAAATTTCCATCGTTATTCCATTTTTCAAGCTCACCTGAAAATACGGTTGTTTTAGCCAATCAGAATACAGGAGCTTTTACCTATAAGTATTAATGCCACTCATTTGCTTGGATCGCAGATTTACTAGAAATTTTAACGCAAAGAAAAGTCCACTCCACTTTTTTGTTCTGTAATTTATTTGTAGATGTCGGTTTTAGTTTTGTTTTTTATGTTCGGCTGTCCCAACTACTTGCATTCTAGAATTTGCCTGGAGACAATGGAGCTGGACTCTAAAATGTTTCCTATGAAGATATGGCGAGTTTTTGTGTTGCTTTCTCTGCGTTCATATTTCGAATTTGTCCTATTACGGCGAAAGGACGCAGTCATTGCTCCAAATAGTGCGATAATAAACGAGAAACTCACAGCTATCGAATTCGAAAAAATTATTATTCAAGGACTCGTGTAAATTCCTGATTTAATTTTGGAACGAAGCGATGCCTGTTTTATAAATGGAAAGTTGATGGAGTATTCCAATTCCATTTCTGAGCGTCGTTTTACTCGAGTAAAAACAATTTCCGAAACCTGGATCCATCTTTGAGGCGATAATGGGTCGGTCAAGCACAACAAGGAATTTCTCAGCGGATGCAGGCAGTATGATGCCGGTAGCTTTAATTAATTAGCTATATCGCAGCAGGCATCCTGTACGTCTATATGGGAATCATATACAGGCAGATGTACTTCAAGCTGCAACTTACGTCTGTTTTTTATTGTGATTTACTGCTTATTAATTAGCTTGAAGTATTTTGAATTAAGTTTTTTGTCTATTAGATCACTCGTATTCTCGTGCATCTGTGATAAATTTACGGGAAACGTTCAGAACATTTCACTATTTATCTAGAGAATCCCTATACAGTACATACAGCCGCTTAGATTACCTGCTATCCATACTAAAAATAAGTGGAAAGCTTCATAAATTCCATACTCTTGAGAAGGTATTCGCTAGTTGTGTCTCATCTCTTACGACAAATAAAATACTTGCAATGCTTAATTTAAACTAAAATAAAAAGTATCATTATTTACAATATGTTTTTTCCACTGTTATCGATCGCAAAAAATCTTGAAAATATATGCTTCCAATGACTCTGATTACCAATTCATCTGTTAAAAGTACTTAAAATGTTTTTATCCTGGGCAGACATTTTCAAAACATCACTAAGTGTACCTATCTTTTTATAATTACGCACCAGAAGATAAGTCCATTGTACGCACTGCAATTTTTGACACCTTCTAAACTTTCGTACGCAAGACTCAGCTAAAAGCGTGTTATCAACCCACGTTGCATAGCAGCCAATCAGAAGCTTGCTTACATGCTTTGTTAACGTTAAGAGTCACGTGATGCCATGCTTCTACGCTCAGTTGTTAAACATTTTTAGTTCTTTTTAAAGAATCCTAGACGCTTTTACTCTAAAATTTCAATGATAAATCCCATTTAAATAAAACAAAACTAGTATTTATTGATTAATAATGACATACTGAACAGGGATAGAAAAGTTTTTGAGTTCGATTTAAATTTAATTTATTCATTGTTTAGCTCCAACAATTAGAATCATTTTGTATTAGAACAAATGCATTAGATGCATGACTAATATAATTACAAATGCATTTTATTAGAAAAAATGCATTAGATGCACGACTACTATAATTACTTAGAAGCTTTTTTATAAATAAAAATTGGAGGTTTTACTTTAGAATGCTACTAGAGTCTAGACACTAGTAGAGTCTACCACTACTATTAAAAGTTGATATACTAGTTGCGTCTACAACTACTACTGAAGTTTATATACTAGTAGAGTCTACTACTGCTGCTAAAGTTTATAGAATAGAATAGAATAGAATAGAAGTGTCGGCGCTGAAGAAATAGGCCCATGGCCTGTTGCCGATTCTTGAACTTTTCGTGACTTGATTCACAAGGGATCAGGCCTTTGGAACCCGATCTTTCCATAACTGACGATTGATTGAGATTATATTATTATTGATTATATACTAGTAGAGTCTACTACTACTAAAGTTTATATACTAGTAGAGTCTACTACCACTACTAAAGTTTATATACTAGTAGAGTCTACTACTACTACTAAAGTTTATATACTAGTAGAGTCTACTACTACTACTAAAGTTTATATACTAGTAGCGTCTATCTACTACTACTAAAGTTTATATACTAGTAGAGTCTACTACCACTACTAAAGTTTATATACTAGTAGAGTCTACTACTACTACTAAAGTTTATATACTAGTAGAGTCTACTACTACTACTAAAGTTTATATACTAGTAGCGTCTATTACTACTATTAGAGTCTAGACCCTACTAGAGTCTATACACTAGTAACTAAATGATTCCCAATCGCTTCGCTCACTCATAAGTTGTGCGTAACTCCACTTACGCGCCTCTGAGTAGTCGTAAAGTTTCTACAACTTATTGCACGTAATTTTACGCAAAATGTTTTAAGGTACCTTCATCACGCGCACTTATCGGACTTACGCTGTACTTAAGAGGCTACAAACACTTAGCGATGTTCCAAAAGTAATGCCCCAGTAACTTTAGGCCGGCACGCTACCCTGCGCCAGTATCAAGCGGTTTCAAAGCTAATGCAATGTGGCTGCACTGTTCGTGTTGATTTGTGCATAACGGAACCGTAGGTTTCAGTTGGCGAGGTTTGACTACGATCCGAGACAGTAAACTTTCATTGTTGGAGTTCAAGAAAGTTTCTGGAGAACTAACTGATAAAATTGAGCATGGTTCTGTAGGAAATATTGGTTCATATCAGTTCTCTGATGCGCAACGAAATAAAGAAATATTATTTGTGATGGAATGCGAAGCGAGGGCATTTTACGAAGTTTTTACCCAGTCACCCGATGAAGTAGGTCGTGCGAGAAAGGAAAAGTAGCAATTAATAATGTGCGTTCATAAATTACTTCTTTCAAAGACAACACTTCTAAAGAGGCCAGTATCGCCGATTTTACACATGCACAATCAATTTCTTATCTCATTTTTGAATATTGAAAAAAAAAATTACAATTTTTTTAACATTTAAACTTCTTTTAGTTTTTAAAATTGTTTATTCTGTCAATTGATTCATGCATTGTCTCCAAATTTCCGCAAGTGTGCAAAATTTCTGATCGATTGGACAGGAAGAAGTGTGTTAAATATCGATTACAAGATTGGTAGCAGACAAACAAACAAACAAGAAGTGAAGTTAAAGAGAAGTGTTGTATAATGAAGTGTTGGTGGGAACATATCTTAGATCTAACTAGCGACTGGCTAGCGGAATCGAGAACAAAATGCATTCAATATCAAATGACCAAACAAGCTGCTATCAAGTCTCCCTGACATTTGAGCACAAATCAACATCTAGGGTGTGAATGCTTCTATAGAAATGCATTAAAGAATATTGGACTGATAAAAATCTCTCATAAAAAGCATTAAAGCATTCACACCAGCCGTGCAAGGCACCTGCCATGCCCAGGGTGTGAATGCTTCTATAGAAATGCATTAAAGAATATTGGACTGATAAAAATCTCTCATATAAAAATCTCTCATAAAAAGCATTAAAGCATTCACACCAGCCGTGCAAGGCACCTGCCATGCCCAGGGTGTGAATGCTTCTATAGAAATGCATTAAAGAATATTGGACTGGACCGTGACTGGCATATGCCTGCCACGTGCCAGGCAGTCTGGTGTGAACCCGGCCTCAAGCCGTTCCATTTAATCCTTTACTGACACAGGAAGGACACCAAACACCGGAGGTATCAAGCAAACTACCCAAGTTATTATTATTATTATTTGTGTCTTGAGGATATTTTCAGTCCCCTCATGCCTTCATGCTTGCTGGTTTCAAACCACTGCTGAGTCCTCATCTCCTACAAGTTCCTACGCGCCAAGTATCTTGAGCTTTGAGCTTTGATTACGAGACAGAAAAGCATGCCGTTCCAAGTTTACGTTCATTCATGTCATTGTAGTTTTTATTTGTGACTTGATTTGCAGAGTTGTGTTCAAAAATTTAATTTTAATTTGCCAAATCAAATGATACAATATCGACCACAACTATCGTAGCAAATAATTGTCTCTCTTGGCAGTGAAGTTTTTTATTAGCATTGAGCTATTTTCTAGGTCAGTCACTGGTCGCCTGAGGGCATCAACTCAAAAATATTCCTGCACGCGATTTTTGCTATTGAAGTTTTTCAACTCCCAAAATTCAATTTTTAGAAACGAACTTAGTGTCTAGAATGTTTGGAATGACAGCCCCATTAAAATTTGAAAAAGTTTGGTATGAATATTGGATAAAATCTTAGAGAAACATCAGTTAACAATTTTCACAGAAATTAATCATCAATTATTGTCACTCGTTATTGTAATCATGCGACGAGATGGAAGAATGTAAGTAGTTATTTGTAAAAGTCTATAAAAAATGACATAATTGAAACATATTTTTGAGAGGGTAACTTAATCACATTATTATCTTGATCGATTCATATGAACCACGGTTTTTTTACATATTTTATACACATTTTATTTCTTCCCCTATTAATAACGAAAGACACTCCTTAGTTAACGTAGGAATGTTAAAACAACTAATTTCTTATACTTTACACCGGGTTGGCATTTGTTTCTGAATCATCAGGTATAAATTTCCGTCTTCCCCATATAGATCTGCCGAATAGCATTATTGTTCGGGCTTCAAAAATACACATTATATCAAAAAGTTATGTAGAAAAGTTTACTCAATGTACCTTCCCGTCGCATAAATTACTATGATATGAAGAATTTAAATTCTCAATTAACATGGCTCACCGGGTCAGCCTATGACGCGGGATGCGTGAAGTAGCGCGACGTTCATAATCTTTGGACTCTGAGCACTTTCTAGTTGATAGTAAAAGCAGAACAGGTGTTTTTTAGTCACAATTGTGATTGGCATGCGTGACTGAATTATTACCGTTGATTATCGCTTGATTGGTGCAAGTGAATTCTTCGTAGCGCTGCGGGCACGTCCAGCACGCGTGAAAATCTATATGAGGCTACAGTCACGGGTTCAAGGGCACGGGCGGTGGAAGACACGGTTAGCTTTTGACTTCTAAATACACGGTCTAAATACACGTAGCGGCCTAAGTACACGTAGAGGTCTAGGTACACGTAGCGGTCTAAGTACACACAGCGGTCTAACATTGGTGTTGTTTGGCAGAAGATTTTCTTTAATGCAGGTTTCATTAAAAAACAGGGAGTATTTCTTATTGACAATTTAAAATTTAATGTAAATTGTCAATAAGAAATATTCTCTGGTCTTCAATGAAACCTGCATTATAGCGGTCCAAGTACACACAGCAGTCTAAGTACACGTAGCAGTCTAAGAACACGTAGAGGTCTAAGTACACGTAGCGGCTGATTTCTCATCTGTGATTGGTGGGTTCAGCTTGAGAAGCCGTCAGTGATTGGCTGCCTGAGTTACGTCGCACTCATTCATGATAGTACGGCCCTGGACTGTCTGGAGTATTCTCAACATGGAGGATAATTAATACAAGAGTATTCAAGTTTGTCTTTAATTAAATATGAAGCATTATGCACATCGCAAAATGTACAACTCTCGGTTGTTGCTAAATAAAATTACTCAGGTGTCTATCATACAATTATTCGCATTAAACTTAGCTTATATGCCGCAGAGAGTAATAAGCAAGAAGATATTCTAAAGTTTCCCTCTTTAAACCGTAAGATATCAACACAAAAACACCAGCTAAGTATCAACAGGTTTCTAAGGGGAGCATATCGCCTAAAAAACGATCAAATTACGTTTTCTGTGTTTTATCATCAATTGATAGGGAGAACTATTACAAAGCGGCTGCCACAAGCCGCGATGAGGGAGCTTTCATGGATCTTTCGTGAGGCCGTTTTGAATTTTTACAGAGTTGAAATTTAATAAATATTATTTATAAAGATTTCAGTAAAAAATCTAAATTTAAAAATCATTATTCGCATTAATTGCATAGTGTTTGCACTCGTTTGAAGGCTACAAACAAGACACGTTTAACAAAGCTAATACCATGGATCTATAGAAAAAAACTATGTAAAATGCCCATTTTATGTAAATAAACACGTCAGAAAAGTTACATTTATAACTTATTATTCGCTTCAAACTGGACATGAATAAGTCTCAAGACGCGCGATGGTATCCTCAATACGAGTAATTGGCAATGGGAAAGCTGGGGCTGCAGTAACAAGAAATTTTTGAACATTATTTTTTTTTTTTGTAAATATCAATTATTTGGCTTCCCTGAACAATTAAAATTTACAAAATACCCCATCATAAAAATTTATCTCCTTTTATGATTTTGAAGCTACAGCATTGAGAGATATACCATTGGAATTGTAAAAAATATAACTCAGTACTCGCTGCAGTGAGTGACAGAGAGCGCACTATCTCGTCGACGAAAACGAGGAGTCACGGAAGGACGGATAGACGGACATGGCAAGCAGAATAGCGCTCAATTAACAAGGCTCTCTGGGGGCTCTCAAGGCTCTCTCTCCTTGCAGGCTCTAGTACGAAGCGATAACAAAACCATTTCTCCAACATTGAACTTTCTAGCGACACTTTAATCAATGGTATCTTACAAAGACGACTACATGCAAATCTTCAACTTGTCACTGACATAGCAAATTAAGTTCCATAAATGAGAAAATGCAATAAAAACTGATAAATCCTCCCTCCGTAAAAAATGAATTTGAAAAATTGGTCGGTGAATCACAAAAATATGGTCTTAATTAACGAATCGAATTATATGTCTCTCGCTCGATGTCGTAACATGTCAATTGAATGAGTAGATAAATAGATTTTCACAGTACCCCCTTGTTTAGCCGTTTTCTTTCAGTTTTTTTTTTTCGAAAAATTTTACTCGAACAAAAAAGTTTCAGACTTCTGCTTTACATGTTTGTACTAAGTTTCAAAATGATCTGTTCTTAAATAAAAAAGTTTTTTCAACCGAAATGCTCCCCTCAATGAGAACCACTTGCTGTATTGAATTAAGTGACGCTTTAATGAGAACAATGTAGTTATTGTATTGAATTAAGTGACGCTTTAATGAGAACAATATAGTTTCACAATTAGTGAGTACAGCTCGTAATATAGTTCACAATTAGTGAGTACAGCAATAAAAATTCGATTTTCTGACATCAATGGTAATAAAATTTATTTATTGACGAATATTTTGCTTATGCCGTCAGATGATTATTTTAAGTGTAAGTCTATTTTTCTAATCAAGTGGTCTCGGTATCTTTCAAAAGATTATAGATTATTTAGAGAAAAATTGTGACACTGACTGGAGAAGGCATTTCACGCTTAATATTTCAAAATCTTGGCGTGATATAAATTCCTTATTTTACGCTAGAATATTCTTGGCGAAAATATTTCGAATGGTTTCTCTCTCGAAACAATGTAATCAAATGACACATGAATATGCCACTGCCGAGATGATTACATCGTTCCGTTAACCACTTCATTTGAACGCTCTGCTTTATTCGAGTAAACGGCCGCCGAAAGAAACTTCCTTTATCCATAACGATGAGCCATCAATTGCGGAATAACAAGTTATATATAGTTATGTATTATATAACAGAATAAGAAAGAAAAGATTTTCATAAAAAATCGATACTTATCAAGCATTTTGCCGCAGCCGTTACACTGAGCTGAAGAGTCGTTCCTCATGGATATGCATGTTTCATTTGATGAAATTAGAACTTACAATATTTCAATTAGGTCTCTCGGAATGACTCGTGCCATAGCATTTCTAACGGATGTCTATGCAAATAGAATAATAAGTTATACATAGTTATATATAATATATAAAATAACATGTTAAATATTATATATAACATTTTATATAACAATATATACAACAACATGTTATATATTATATATGGAATAAGGATAATGGAAGTATTGGTCCTGCTGGCTCTTACTTGGGCGCTCAGCCAACGTGAGCCCCGGCAGATCTTATCTTATCAGTTGAGATAACGGCCTCCTGAGGAGAGAGGCTCTGTGATGCATGATTATGTCTTCACATCGCGGTAATGTCTATGTCTGGTGAGAGGTTATGTCTGCATCGCGGTGATGTATATGTCTGGTGAGAGGTTGTCTGCATCGCGGTAATGTCTATGTCTGGTGAGAGGTTATGTCTGCATCGCGGTAATGTCTAGGTCTGGTGAGAAGTTATGTCTGCATCGCGGTGATGTCTATGTCTGGTGAGAGGTTATGTCTGCATCGCGGTGATGGGTATGTCTGGTGAGAGGTTATGTCTGCATCGCG
>NW_025939204.1:9038-36468 GCF_000764305.2 Hyalella azteca | reverse complement strand
AAGTAAGCTAATTTAAAAATATCGAATGGTTCAAATATTGAGCAGAGGATCTGTGCACGATGGAAGGGGAAGCACCATTATTATTGAGGGGAAATAAATATCTGAGGAAAGAGTGCTCCTTGGTATGGCTTTGAGTTGTATTTGACCACGAAATGAAGCTAATAAAGCGGTAAAAAATATTAGAATATTCAATTGTTGACCAAGTCAGGTTGTATCGATGGAAGATATTCTTGAAAATGTGATGCTTCGTGTTAAGTTAATTAAATAACGACAGTAATTCAGTGATTCGGAATTGAATGGTTTGCTCTAATTACGGTAAATTTGAACGAAAAACGTACATAATTTTTATCTGGGAAAAAATCTAGATAAAAATGTACCAAAATATCTCATTTTTGTGAATGAAAAATCAATACTAAATACAGTTATAACTGAGTTTAGATTCTCGCCTAATAAAGGACTCAATATATAAGCCATGACAGGTTTAGAGTTATTTTGAGGGTTAAAATTTATTTTAAATTTCTCTTCATTTATTTAGAAGAAAATTACTCTAAGTCTAAAAATCGTTTGAGTACGACGTTGATGATCACTTTAATAAAAGTCATCGAGTAATAATGAACGACAGAAGAATCATTTAGGACTAAATTTTATTTCTAAAAGTAAACGCTAGAAAAAAGCCTATACATTTATCGAGTGAATGTATTTAAAATAGTTTTTTCTGTTTGGAAAAAAAGGTTATTGAAAGCTTCATCTTCAAACCTTTTTCCAAAGCTCAATTTAAGTTAGTTAGAATTTATCAAAGAGCAGAGTATCCATATGTTAACCTTAATTTATCGAGAACGTTGATAACAAAAGAATAAGGCACCAATTTATTAAAATGTGAACGCTAGGTTATTAAAAATCTGATCGTGACGCTCTGATTGACTAAGCCGCTCAGCGCTGCAAGTTGACTTATTACTGACACATACATTTCAGATAAGTAACAAATTTCCTTATTAATAAATCGTAAAAACAGGTTTAAGAATTTCTGGGACAGCACGAAATTTTAATGTCATACGAATTATCAGAAATTATTCCCATTTTATGCAACTTTCGTCTCGTTGATTTGATTATAAATTTTAGTAACATAAGGCAATTGCATGGATTTCGCATTCAAATTTAAAATGCACTCTCAATTACTAATTTTTCATTCTCTCAGTTTTCAATTTCCTTCAAATTGAGATAAAAAAAAACGAGTATACAAAAGTTTTGCTTTTTAACGTAAACAAACATACCAACTCTCTAACCTCAAGAATAAATCAGCAATTTCGATCCCTTGTGTCAATTGAATGCTGTCTTTGATCGAGTTCCTATATGATTCCTTGAACATGCACTAAGCTTGGAATACGAGTCAATAAATTCACGCATTATAGAACCAGGAATTAGTTAATGAGTTGACGATCAAAGAACTCACTAGGCTGTCAGAAGGGACCTGTTGAACGACGTTGCCGCAGGTCTGGAAGACCTGTTTAAAGACGGCTTTGTTAACCGTTCCCGAACTGGCCGCCAGCCAACCGACGGTCATCCAAAAAATCACTAGAAATTTCGACATTTTTCACGATTAAAGAAGAATTTAATTACAATTTAAACAGGCTTCTTCGAATATGCAGGAACGTTCTCAAGAAAACGTAAGATTTCAAATTACTGAGAAAATTTTGGATTTTACATTTTGCGTTATCTATTTTGAACTAAACCGTTCGTTTTTATTATAGAGGTGATGAAAGGCTAGAACTTAGATGTTGCTTGCTGACATCTCTAAGAGCTTGTGTTGGCATTTTAGTTTGTCTCAGTCGAAGCTCGACCTCTCAAATTTATGGATCTTCGTGATTTATTATTCCATTATTCCTTCATCAAGGAGTCAAGGAATGGGGCGTTCATCGGACTGAAAACTAGATACACCTTTTTGTCTTCGTTGATGACTACAAAGAGATATTCTTTGGTGAATTTTCTGCTCGTTCACCACAATTCAGAATTACTGAGTGCTCATTTATACTGAGGTATGCGGACCGAGGAAGCGAATCAATTGACTTTGTTTGAATCTATGATTAGGCTCGTAGTGCACACGACTAATTTCATTCAAAGATTAATTCAAGAAATAACGTGATATAATGCAAAAATAATATAATAATATAAATAATAATGATAAATAAATAATAGCATGCGAAATAACGTGAAGACCTATTAATTAACCATTAGTGTTTTTTTTTCTGTGCAGTCCCATATAAGGATCTTATATTAATCGCGATTATGATTATTTAATTGCAAGACAAATAATATTTTATTTTATTAATAATTATCTTTCTAATTATTAAATATCAGCTTTCAATCAAGTAGCTTCATTTATGTGCGAAGCTTTTCCTCCGCTGTTCAACAAAAAAATATAAAGAAAGGTTTTCAGAATTTACAATTAATAATAATTCTTCGCCAATAAAACGACTAGCCTCGATACCTCGGCACATTCATGACGAGGCATTAAGCACATCCATTGTGATGATGACAATTTGACCGTCTCTATGATGGAATTTCTGCTGAGCAACCAACTAGTGTGTGCAGTTGCTCTGTTTATAAATGGGAATGTCGGGAACCAGTTCGACCAGTTTTGATTATACGACCAAAAGTGAGCATTTATCTCAACTATAGACAAATTCATGCCAATTAGGCCAATAACCTAAGTGGCACATTGGGATTGCCTTTTCATCTGTAATTGATAGGCCTATCAGTAAATTTTCTGAAGAGTATTTTTTACATTTTTTATAATTTTCACGTCTGTTTCTATTCTCAATAAATTTCAAGCCATTTTCCCTACATTTGAGCATATTTCAGATAAATTTTGTCAATGAAGTCTACATAATTTTCATGAAATTTTGTGAACATTCCATACATTTTTGGTGACTGTGCAACTAGTTGATTTAGTTGGACCAGTTGGCCTATCTGATCAGATATTGGCTGGGGCCTGATGAGTATTTTTTCGCAAACGACCTTTATCGAGTTTTTATGTGGGTATGACCAACGTCTGAACCGCTTACCGCTTCCGGGAGTTTCGAGTCGCATTTGCTTTGCTTAGAAATTCATTGCCAAGGCCTCGCAAATTAGCAGACGCCCGTTTTTCATTGGGCTATAATGATAGAAAATTGCATGCCAGTTTCACTGAAGAAATTTGCCGCTGTATTTACAAATCACGAGGACTAGTTCGATTCCACGAATCACGATATACCTTCCAGTCCAGTCAGAGCTTTATGCTAAATAATTTGCAATAATACGAGGCTGGAAGGACATGCGACAGAACAAGCCCAGTGTTGAAGCGTGTTCAGTCATCATTGGTTTTCTTCCAATCATTGAATTTCTAGAACTCAATGAAAAAAATTTCGGGCTAAGCTACCACCCAGAATCCTGAATTCCACATGAAAATGCGACTGAATGACAACACGCGCTGAAACAGGTTTTTCTTGACTTGCGGCCGACAAATTCTCCTGTGAGTGAAGAACCTTGGTGACAAATATTGAATTTTGGAAGGCGAATTATAGTTAATTATTTAATTTGGGAGGAGTACCAATGATTGAAGAACAATGGTATTATACCCACGTCACGGTTTTATGGGTGAGTCTATAGCATTTATAGCTACGAAACACTAACTCGAATACCCAGCACAGTGATCACCACGCGACTTAGCCGATTTCTACCAAATATTTTATTTTTGCAGGTTTAGAGCCTCCCCCATTCGCTACTCCAATCTTTGTGATCTTTACCACACGGCCACATCGAGTTTGAACTTACTTTCTTGAATACAGTTTCAAAGAAATATTATTATGTGAATACAAATCTTGACATGCCTTTCTGTCTGTTTTGAGCATTATATTGCAAGAACTGAAGTCCTTAACTCTTTAGAACACACCCAAGTGCTCATGGTAGTATGAGCCAAGAAGACTAGAAAGAAAACAATCATAATCTCACCTACATCGGTAAATTTTGTAAAAATCTGCAAGGTAAACCAAATTAATTAGCCGGATAGAATATCATAGAAAGTAGCTTTCGTGACGCGGGATCTATACTAATCTTTACTAATTCGAGACGCAACAACCTATTATTTTAAATTGGTTTTGGCTAGTAACGTATGATTAAACTACCAAGTATCAACGAGTTTATCATAAGTCTTTATGGGGTCATCATGAGTCTCAATGGAGTCATCATAAGTCTCAATGAGTCTTATGAGTCTCATCATGAGTCTCAGTGGTGTCATTATTATGTCAATGGGATCATCATAAATCTCAATGTGGTCATTATAAATCGCAATGTGGTCATCATAAATCTCAATGTGGTCATCATAAATCTCATTGCGGTAATTTATAAATCTCAACGTGGTCTTTATAAATCTCGATGTGGACTTATTATGTCAATGGGGTTATTTTCACAAAATTTCAATAGGGTCATCAATCATTTTCCTTCAACTTATGTCAAGAAATTTTAGCCTGAACATGAAACCGCGTAAACTCTATCGGAGTATCAGAATAAAATGCCTGCCAATGGTACAGAAAAATCTCTTCGTATATTTTCCACACAACAAAAGCTTTGTCAGTATCGCCGGGCGATGCACGATCAATCGATGCATTGGTTTGCCAATTCCACGATGTAATTTATGATAGCGGCTTCATTGAGAAGCTGTTCTGAGTAAGGAATTTTAACCATCACGAGAAGTAGTTAAAGTTATGAGAAACATATTATTTCTGTTGTGGGACTGATCGTTCGACATTAGGGGGATGCACCTCAGTTATTTACTGGATACGTGTGTGATCATTCAGGATGATTTCGCGTTTGTGATGATCAGCTTGAAAAAATGCGAATCATTTCATACGACGTTGATTAGACGTTGATTATAAGTCGTTGTTCTCAACATACAAGTAGCCTCGACACACGATGGCTGATCTTAGACGGTTTTGAGGGACGTGAACGAAAGCACCACTTATTTCTCTTCTGAAAGATCAAACAGAAAATTTTTAAAATTAAAAGATTGTTCAAAGATTTATAAATGAATTAAACATACTCCTTCGCTTCTGAAATCTTCGATTGTTTGGGAAAGTCACTAAAGTGTACGTGAATATTCACGTTCATAAGTTTGTACATTGGATTTTACAGAGGAAGAACAATCTAATTTCATTATCAATAAATTCATAGTAATGTATAAAGGTTTTTAATTCAAATAATGTGTTAATCAATGCTGTTGTAATTACGTTTTCAAATCAATCGGAAGGCTTTTTATATAAATTTTTTATTATGCCAACGACGTTAAAGAGAGGCTGAGAGAAATCGCTTAAACTATGATCAAACAATTTTACTGAAAATACATCATATCAATGAAATAAAGATTAATATATTTCATATCGAAATCAGTCGGAATGATTTTTTCATGAAAATTATAATAACTTTATACCCAGCATTTACTCCACTATGTCTGGCATCATTTCTAAGTAACGAAGGATTGGGTTTGGAAAATCGACGAGACTTGCATCGAAACTTCGTTTTCGAAGTTTCATTCGACTACCAAGGTGGGATCACTGAAAAAAATCGCGACTTGTGTATATAATAATATTTGTCTCTTATTTTAAATTTCTTATATATCCTTGCATCTGAATTCTAGACCATTTTAGTTTCAGTTTCTGGCGTCAGTTCAGAATCAATGAGAACTAAATGAAAGACTTATGTACGTCAGATGTTGTGCGCTCGAGAGTGTCATGCGAATTCGACCTGTTCAGCCTTCTGCCACTCTGCCGCACTCAGCACCTGCTACCTCAACGGTGAGTACTACAGTCACTATATATACAAAGGACAACTCACCAGGCAAATGAAAGCGAAATAGCGTATTATTAATGTTGATTAAAAAATGCGTCGAATTTACGTAGATTCAACAAATACGTTGAATTTAACGTTGATTTAACAAAAATACGTTGAATTCAACGTTGTTTCAACAAAGAAATGTTTAATTTCAATTAATTCAAGGTTAGATGTCTGATCCCTGTCAAAATTTTCGTGCCGATTAAGGTCGTTTTAGAGGAACTATATTCGGCTTAGGGGTGAATCATAATTTTATTTAGAGATACGGAATTTATTGAATGCCGCCGCAGTGGACGCAATGAAGTCGTATCTTCTCGTGAGCTCCAGCATGGCTTACGAATTAGCGAGGACTCACTGCGGAAACCTGGGAGGCTACTTGGCATTTCCAATGGTGAGACATTATTGCTGATCATTCATTGAATAAAATTATGTGAAATGAAGAAAAAAACGTTAAGTATAAGTATAGTGTACTTGAGAACTCTAAAACGGTTTAGCAGCTCTTGATTAAAATTGAGCAGCGCTTACAAGAAGAACATTACTCAAATTTTCAATGAAACAATTTACTTGCGCAAACTGCTTTTTCAGAGGACGCCTTTTAAGAATACGTTGATTTCCAATGTAAATGAAGTGTAAAATTTTCATGAGACGAGATACGAAATTTGCGAAGAATCCTGGTAACAAAGAAAAATTGACATTATAAGAGCAATATTTTACCTATGAGGATTTTCTGGAAAACCACTAGAGGAAAAAAATTATGAGGTGCCAATAGCGCTGAAAGTCTACTCGTGAATTGTCTGGGTATAAACGACGCAGGAATGTACCTTGGTTAATTTCCACTGATATCTAATAAGAGGCTGAGCACCAATTCAAATTATTTATTTAATTAGAGTTTTTTCAATCGACACCTCATCACCGGCGGTCAAGGCCATATGTTAAAGCTTTCTAGTTTAATTTTGAACTTTAAGATATTTAAGTAGTTGAAAAGGAGCCCTATAATATAAAAAATTTACAACGATCGAGCAAAGTTGTTTTTTTCCCGAAAAAATTTCAGTGTTTAATAAAAATTATCATGAAAATTTTACCTCTCATATACTCACCTATGCCCAACCTAAAATTTTTAATTTAAACGTTGAAATTTTGTGTTGCAGGACGACCAAGAAAACTCGTTCATCAGACAGCTGGTGGAGACTCAGTACGCGTGGCTGGGGGAGGTAAGAATAAATAGTCAATTGACGAACAAGCCTCTCATTTCAGCATAGTTTATTAATTGACGAAACGCATGATTTTTAGTTTTTCACCGAAAAAGAAAAATTATCAAAATAACAAAAATTGATTAACATTTACTAACAGAAAAAATTTATGATCAACGATGGAACGAGCACAGCCAACAGTGCAGTTTATATCTTGAAGTATTATTATAAATTCTCTTACGTATATTACGTAAGAGAATCAAAAGGCAGTATAATATATAGTTCTTCATCAAGCACGTTCGTTAATTATTTTTACCTTAAAGATTATTTCATTTTGGAACATTCACGTGCACAAAGTTTACTATTTAATACTCATACAGTAATTCATGTAACCTTTTTCCAGCTCGTCCAATCCGTCAAACTTTTTGGAACTCTGGTGAACCGAACAATCCAATTAGTGAACAATGCATAATGATGATCGGCGGCGGTAAGTGGAATGACGGAAGCTGTGGTTGGAGTTACAACTTCGTGTGTCAGTTCCCTTACACGGGTGCCTGTATGTGGCTTTCTCATCCTGCCTTCCACGACCTTCAGTGCTACAGAAAAGCTTGAAAAATGCCTGAAAACACACGTTTTTCCCGCAGTTTGAGAAATGCGTGTAAAAGTTTGAAAAATGCTTGAAAACAATGAAAATGCGTTTGTTTTTTCATTGTATTCGCTCGAATACAGTCGTACTGCTCCTTTTATAGTAAAGCGGTGTCAGCATTCATTATGCCGTTTGACCTGTCGCTAATTCTTTATATCGGAGAATATTCACAGCTTGTTGCGGGTCTCGTACAGGCAACTCACAGCTTCAATTTTGCTGTGCCTCATCGCCGGTCTCCTCGCCGATTTGATCAGAATTACAATTTGCCGGGTTCGAACCCACAACTCATTGCTGCAGTCTTGGTACTCTGCACTATAACCACTTGGCAACCTGTTTAAATTACAGCGAGAGTAAGAATAGAACTTCTTTAAGCATCATCCGCAGCAAATGGCTTCAACTTAGAAAGAAGACATCAAGCTTCTAATGAAAATATACGTACATCACTAAATACTTTCAGGATCAAATAGAAAATCACTAATCCTTGCAAGAATAAACTCCAACTCCTGTGAAGTCAAAATCTTTGACATCAACAAAATTTGCAACATGGCTCTCATTCTATTAAAACATGTTGTTCAATTTGATTTGAAATTTTTTCAAGTACAGGTGAAACATGTAATCAGAAGAGCAATCGTAGATGAACTTTGTAATTTTATGAAGTTAGTTTTATGCATATAATTAAAAATGTACTTATTAATAAAATTAATCATGCAGCCAAGTCTTCTATACCACACAACTTTCAGCTTTAGGGAATATTCACCAGTTGAACTGATTGTCTTATAACAGAGCAAAACATTACCAAATTATTATCCAAAATTTAATTAAACAATTGTAAATAAAATTATTCAACTTACAACCATTTGTACTCTAGTTAACTAAAACGGAACATTTTAAAATGATTATATTTTACCACAATTCAAACCTGACTTCGATAGCATACTATCGATGAATACCCTTCTACAGTTTCGTTCATCCGTGCAATTCTACGTATAAAAATTTAAAATAAGTAAATAAATTTATTGTAAAATATGAATTTTATTGCTTCGCAAATGTACATACAATATTAAGAACTCTTAACGAGAATATAATTCCCTTTAATTTCTCACCTGCATTTTATTGGGACGATTAACACGTCAGTCATACGACCTCCCCTCATATAGCTTCAGTTGTAGTAAAAATTTTTTTTTGGTCCCTTGCAAAGTTCTTGATCCCGACCGGAATTTTATGAATCTGAGTGGATCAATTGCTAATTTTAGAATAAGAATAATTGGAACGAGTGCACAAATCGCAAATTAAGAAAGAATATAGCAGCAAAAAAATATTTCAAAAAACGTATTTTCGGTAGAGACATTTCTAAGATCTACTCCCTCTGAAGTTAAAAATTAAATAATAAAATTAAAATCTGGTGCTCCGAATAATTCTGTAAAATCAAAATCAAACCTAATTGAAAATCTAATTAGTCTTTCAACTTTTTTTACAGTTTTTTTATGGAAAAGAGCACTAAGCGTTGTTCATGTAAATTTTCGTTAGGAATTACAAAAGGATTCAAAATTTCTGAAGTGTGAAGTATGTACTACAGGTGTAAAATAAAACTCGTTCAACGCTTCTGCATACAAACGATCTTTATCGTGGGCTGGAAGAATTATTTAGATTCGAATTATTAATTTTTTAAACGGATGATGAGGTTGATCTCCGAAACATATTGACTGAAAATATGGTTAATTTGCGTGAATTTTCTACGCTATTAAATTTTTGGTTTATTACAATTTCAAAAAAGCTCTAACAACTTTTATTGGTGCATTAATTGGCAAGAATTACTTTTGAAACAGGGTAGAAGAAAATGATCATGTTTCGAACAAAAATCCAGCTGTCTGGATTTGATACACACCAGCTGTCTGATGATACACACCAGCTGTCTGATGATACTTACCAGCTGTCTGATGATACACACCAGCTGTCTGATGATACACACCAGTTGTCTGATGATACACACCAGTTGTCTGATGATACACACCCGCTGTCTGATGATACACACTCGCTGTCTGATGATACACACCAGCTGTCTGATACTGTACCCAACCTTTCGGATGATACGATGATACGTATCAACAGTCTGATGAACGTTGATAGTAGGTACAAGGGCTTAGCTCAATTTATTTCTATGATTAGCTTAAAAAATTAGCATGATAGTTTTGTTCGCGAAATTTCTTTTTGTTCCATTTATCATTCAATTATTCTTCTTTTCAAATCCATGATTCCACTTAATTCTAGAAGGAAAACGATAATTAGAAAGAATATAGAAGGAAATATAGAAGGACGATAGAAGGAAAATTGAATATAGAAGGACGATAGAAGGAAAATTATAAACACGTTAATTTCCGAACACATTCCGTCGATCAAGTATTTTGAAACCAAAAGTATTACATGTTATTCATCGGTGAATAGAATTTAATTATTGATACTCAATTAACATTCATGGGAAGAATTCGAACGGAAAAACATTTATCCTAGGTCATCTTCAATTCTATTATAATTACAATGGGGCGAACAAAAATTACCTTCTGGATAATTTTATCTGATAATAAATTTGAAAGTGATTGATGAACAGTCGAAAAGATCGATCCTTGTTAATAATATTCAAACTGGACTGAATAATATTTAGTCCAGTTTGTCCCATATCATATATTTAATTTCATGACAAGATGAAAAACTTCGCCAGAATTAAACAAACAGCTTAACAGAAACAAAAATATTCCTGTAATAACTCAGCAGCACATTTTCTTGTTCCAAGGAACAAGTTATTAACGAGACGAATAAGGTATTAATTCAATTTCGAATACGCAGCATATGAAATGCCATTCCACAAGCTAGCTTCAGCAATTTCCCTGTGGAAATGATCATCGAGACATTAAAATCTTTTTTAACATCTTAAAATTATAATTAATTACTATCAAATTAGTTTAGTTAAATGCCTTAATAATCATACGCAATCATCGCAGGAATCCATTTGCGGATATGATTAAGATGTTTATGATTAACATGATTAATCCCAGAAAAAAACGACCTGGATATTTAGAGAAATACTTTCGATGTAGATAGGAAATAAAACCCAAATTAAGCTGGGAATTTGGCTGAACTGATCACTCGTACGGTGCTGGAGGAGTGCACCAGCGTCGTCATGCGATGCCCCGACGCCAACCGACTCGCGATAGCTGAGGCCCTCATCATTGAGGATGGGACTCCAGCCATCAACCTTCAAACTATTGACTTTGTCAGAACTTTGAGACTGTTTTCGGTGTAATATTTGGTGATTAAATTCTTGATCATCTTCATATTTTCGTGATTTTGTAATTATTTTTTTATCAAATTCAGATTTTTGAAAAGTATCCTATTCACATGATTTTGTACTTATGACGACCCAAATTTCGTCACTCATTAAGCCTTCATACATTCAAAACGTTGTTACCGAAATAAAAATGTCCATCTGTACCCTGATTTTTGATTTATCAGTGCAAACAAAAATATTGTGAGTGTAATGTTTCTATTGGTTCAAGTTCAAACGGACGAGTTTATTGATTCATTGACGGTAATTTCCAATTGGGTGTTTGGGTCATTAGGCTTGGTCCAAGTTCAAAGTTTTATTAAAGTAGAACAGTAGAACAGCAGAACAGAGCAGAGGAGGGAAGTTCTCCTACATAGAACCTAGACGCTTACCAAGAGCAAGAACACAAGCGGCTGTCTTCAGTAAGGATCAACGAATGGCCAAACCGTAAAACAAGTCCATCCAATACTTTGGTCGATGTTGCCAGAACATCTGCTTTAACATTTCTAGAACTAAAAATCATTACAGTGAGATATATTGAAAAAAACTAATAAGAAAATTATCAATAAAACAAATTCTCTGGTCTTCAGTGACACCTGCTTAAAGGAATAATTTCGTTCAACCTATAAATATAAACGCGTGCTAAAGCAAGTTTTACCAGTCCGGCTCCTGATCATTAAACGATGTGTCAGGCAGTAGGTAGTGAACTCACCTGCCATTCAGCAGTGAACATGTGAATCCATCTATACCGTAAATTCGTCGGCATGTTGGCTGAAGTGGGCTAGCTTAAGACCAGCCTACACCAGTTAAGCGGTTGTCACGTCTAATTGCTCAAGCTATGAGTGAATTTCAATGGCAGTGTCCGTTTTATTGTTCTATCTTGCGAATTCTGGTCTTTTATTTATATATAGATTTTTTCATTAAGCTATTTTGCATAGTTAGCATTTACTACTTAGTTGATTATTATTCCTACTTCTTCTAGTACGTGTGCAAGATGTGCGTTCTGCGTTGTTCGCATTGATGGAAAGTGTACTGTTCCCTTTGCCATGTTCACTGAAGGGGTTCAGTAGGTTTGCGTTTTTCTACCTGCTATTAAAATTGGAGATTAGGAGTCTCCAATGAGATCCAATCTTAGTCTTACAGAGTCCTTGGAGACTAAGAATCTACCTGTTATTAAAATTGAATACTTAAACAGTAAGTTTTCTGTGACGATGCTGCCTCATTTATTAGGATTAATGATAAATTTCTATTTAGTTTAAATAAATAATATATATGTGGGTTCTGAAGTTATTAATTAGGTAGTGAAGTACGTATATATATATATATATATATATATATATCTGGAATTTTTCCGCCGCCGTTTAACCATAAAATGTTGATATGTGTTTGACCAATTTGTCGCGCCGAAATTAAGAAGATGCACAGCCACGAAGAAGCAGTCACTTGTCGGGGGCTTCAGTAAATTTCGTTATCACCATTCATCAAGATAATTTGACAGTCTCTGCGACAGTGTTCCCGATGAGGAACCTCAGAGAGCATGCATTGGGTTTTGTTTATAAACGAGAATGACCATTGATTATAACCCCAAGGTAAGAACAACCTGAAATAAAAACTCTCTCCCTATAGGTCTATTCTCAAAGTAATTGAGGAACACATTGAGATTGCTTTTTCACCGCTGACAGCGATGTCAAATTGCAACGTTTGTTAACGCGATTAATGAAGAAAAAATTGAAAGCTCTTCTTTTAATTGTGCGGGCTCATTTGGTGCAGAAAAGATGAACGACTGTAAATTGAATTACTTTACCGAATATTTTTCATTGAGACTTAATCGAGAAAAAAGGAATTCATTCTGAGTATGACGGGAAAACAAATATTTTGACGAGAAGAATATGTTAAATAAAATTTAAGTTTACATTTGCGTAGGGTTCGATGAGAAGTAATTATTTTAAAATGATATATTTGTATACACGACAAAAGTTATGGTACAACTGATTATTGTCATTTTGCTTCCAGAACTCGAAGCAACTACAACGAGCTTCGTTTACCAATACATTGGAAAAATATCACAGGAAAGTATAAAAATTAGGAGCAGATAGTACAAGGGGTGTATCGTCACAATCTGCATAACAGCTTAAATCATAGGTTACCACAATCTTATTTCGAATCTTACCCAACAAAATTAACCAATTACCCCTGAATAAAATCTTCAATATTATTACGAACACAAAAATTAACCAATTACTCCTGAATAAAACCTCCTTCAGTATTATTACGACCACAAAAATTAACCAATTGCCCCAGAATTTGCAAAAACAGCTTAACAGTCTACCGATCATTTACCCCCAAATCTTGCCCAACAAAATTACCCAATTACCCCCGGATAAAATCTGGTCATTTACCTACAAGTTTTTTAGACATCAAAAATTTGAGCACTGTCTTACGACCATTTACTCACAATCTTGACCATCAAAATCTTGAGTTAACGATCATTACCCCGATTGAGCACTCTTTAACCGAGAACTCAGGACTTAACCTAGAGCGGTTGCCTGAAAAGTACTGCTGTGGAATATATAATTGATTTAAATTTTCAAAATACTCTCCAGAACCGGGGTGCTCATCTTTATTAATCAGCACAAAACAATAAGGTACTTTATACGTTTCATTACACAGTTCCTGACATTCTGCAAAGGACATATCACAAGCACTAAAGGGCACACATAGGGCATATGTAATCACTGTGAATATTCTTCATATCGATGAAAGGTAATTCGAATAAAATTAATAAATTTGAATTCGTTCTAAGGGTTTGTCTAGGTAATATGTGATAGTTTTGGGATAAGTAAATTGAATCACAGTTAGTGTAAAAACTATAAGCAATTTTGATTCTTTTCTGTAGCAATATCATCAAAAATGAACAAATTCTTCTTCATTGCATCTATATCACGGGGGATCAGGTACAGTAACAGTATTCTCAAAATATTCGACTGCAGTTTTTGTTGACGTTTTTTAGGTAGGTTTTCGAGATATTCATCAATATTGCCACAGCCGCCAGGAAATAAATGGATGATTTCAGATTTATTATATCCCTTATCAAAAGCGTTCTTCAACAACTTATATTCATGCTGCTGAGTTGACTTGCTACACAGGAAAAGATTGTTAAAATCAATTAAGTTCTACAATAGCAACTTCAGTAACAATGACGCTTTTCCGCAGTTCGAACTTCCAATTATGAGACACCTCAAACTTGGAGAAGGAAATACAAAATAGTTCTTCTGTTTATTTTTATTATCGTCTTTCCACTTATAGATAATTTCTTAAAGTTTTCTTTCTAAAATACTTTTCAATGTATGTTCTAATATGTTCTCTTTAATGATAATCTGATTTATTTCAGTGGAAAGATGGTGAATATCATAGCGAATATTATCAACATCAATCTGCAGCTGATTAATATTTCCGGAATTGAACCTCACCTCTCTTTGAACATCTGTTATTACGTCCTTCATTTATTTGAAAAAAATCATCTTCTTTTTTCTTTTAGCAAGTTTAATTTATTTTCATCATAAATCACTCTATGTTTTCGAATATTTTTAATTGGATCATCACACTTGATTAGATGTAATGACTTTTCTAAGCCAAACCTTAAATACATTAAGTAGAGTGAATTTTTAATCTTTTGTCTATCAATTAATTCATATTGTGCATTAGCTTTCATTTTCATTAACCAAGATTACAAATGCATTTGACAAATTTATAAACTTAGAATATTTATCATTTAGCTGGAAATTAGTTTGAAGGTCCGTTCCTCATTGACGCTCAATTCGTTAAAAGTCATTGAGTCGTTAAAACAATTGATCTTGAACTCTTCTTAATTCCGCTAGTTCGTTCTTATTTGAGGCTATATTTCCAACAGCACCATCAATAAACGATTTAATTTCAACCTGAATCAACTCCAGTGATGATACTCTTCCATCGAGGGATTTAAAATTATTCATTTGTTTTCGCAATTTTAATCTTACTTCATTCATTTCCTCAGTTAATTTCACACCAAGAATCTCCATTTCTGTTTTTACTTCAATCATCTCTTGAGTTACTTTTTTGTCAAGATCTGTCATTTCCTGAGTTACTTTTCCATCAAGAGTTTCCACTATTGATTTTACTACAGGCAATTCTTTCTCGAGAAAGTTGATATGTACCATGACACCCTCCCTCTCTACATCTATTATTTTATTGGTCATTTCTGAATCCTTTACATGAACATCTGATTCTTTTACGACCTCCTCATCAACATAACTCATGCATGCGGCATCCTTATCCTCAATTGGATAAGAGATATTTGCAAGTCTCCGATTATTCAGATCAAAATTATTTTCAGCGTCAAGGTACTGAAAGCCAATACCTGGAGAACCTCTTAGATGTGATATGTGTGTACTATTAATTCCTGTTCCAAATATATTAACACCGGTCATTTTAATAAAGTAAAACTTCTAAAGCCTACAGACTTTCCCGAACTCGTGAGGCTACAAGATTATTGATACGATCAGTTAATATTTTGTTCAGTTCAATGTTTTTATCAGTTTCATTTTGTAGCATCAATTTAAGTAGATTAATTTCATTCTGATTTGATATAATATTTCTTGAAAACTACTGAAATATGTTTTTAATATCCTTCATTTCATTAATAATATCTTCCATTTTTGTCTTCGAAACTGACCCCGCTCGCAACTCCATGACATGCTCTGTTATGTTATTAAATTTTACATCGTTAATTGAAGCGAAATTGGACTCCAAGCTTTTGAATTTCTGATCAACTTCATCAAAAGATATTTTCCCATCAGTTTTTAACGCGAGGTTTTGAATCAGCAGTTCTAAAGTTTTAAGCTTTTCATTTACTAAATCTTCAAACGCCAAATGTACTCTATGGATCTCCTCATCAGCTTTAATAATCAGTTTCAAAATTTCTTCAATATGCAATTCCAAACTCTTGACTTTATCATCAAGCGCTAACTGCAAACTATTTATTTTCTTCTCAAATTGGTTCATTACTTTATCCTCAATACCAGTTTCTATATTTTTTACTTCGTCATCGAGTGCTAACTGCAAATTGATGATTTTCTCATCAATTTGTTTGATTAGCTTCTCTTCAACATACAATTCCAAATTCTTGACTTTACCATCAAAAGCTGACTGCAAACTGTCAATTAAATTGTTCAATCAGTTTTTCTTCAGAAGAATCTATCTTAGACTCTAAAATTTTATATTTATCTTCAAGTGTAGACTCTAAAAATTCCAAACCGAAATCAGTATTAGAAAACTCAACTTGTAAGTCTTCTCTCAGGGTTGTAATAATTGAATTGATCTTGGAATATTCATTTCGAAGAGTTTCGATTGCAGTTTTCAAAGACTCTAAGGGAAATACTTCAATTGGTTCTTCCTCACCATCTTTTACTATACAATTCGTCTGTGATGCATAATCTATCATCATTTTATAAACTACCGCATAATTGTTACTATCAAAATCAATTTGTAAGTTTTGCTCAGGATACCTTTCATTATTTAGCTGGATACATGCATTCTTCATATTACAGTGATCAAACAGCGCATTGTTAGAAAGTTGTGAATTATCTTTACCAGTTTGAAATGCTAAAATGGCGTAACGAGGTCTTTGAGTTCCCGAACTTGGTGTAAGAGTCCAATCCAAGAGCTTTTGATTAGGACTCATTATTGTCTGTTCCAATTGTCGATTCATGTATGCAATTAATATTCAAATTTTATCATTTATTTGACGATATAATTTAATCCTAAACTCATCGGAGAGCTTATAAGCCGTCATTTTCCAAATTAGTCTTTTGATAGTGATTTTCCCATCACCAACTTTATATTGCTGATTTGCATCTTTATCGTTAGTCTTGAACAGAGCATTTGCATCATCACCTCTTCTCAGAGTTAAGTCGTGCTTGACTCCATAAATCACTTTGTTATAATTTTCACAGAATCCGAAGATATGTTTTAGGGGAATTGTAGAATTAAATTGACCGTCAGCGGCTCCTAAATAATCACTACGTTCATTAAATCCGTCATTCGATTTTTCATTTTTCTTAGTGTCAATACTACAGAAGAACATCATATTCTCTTTGGAGTTTCGTTGATAAGTTGTCAATCCTTTTAGAGTTGTAGCAATTCCAGGATAGCTATACCCTTCAATTTCCTCATTCCCGATTCTATAAGATACTCGATCGAATAAATACATCAAACCATTATTGATAATTGATATTTTATCATCTTTGAAATTATAATTACCACCATCCTCCAATTTGAGGTTCATAATCATGAGTTTCGACTTTATGAATTGATTCATCAATTTGAATAGTTTCGTTCCATTGTAAGTTCTCCATTTTTATAAGAAATATTTTTGTAAAGAGTATTTAATATTTTTAGACCTTAAGTGCAATCTTACTGTTATTTCCTTACCTCTAGTATTCAAAAGATTTCTATTTTGATCTGTTAACCAAATTCGAATATTATAAATTGAAGGCTGATCTACGGTTAGATAAACTGGTTGACTATAGGATTCTCTACAATTTTATATCCTGGGGGAACGTTAGGAAAAAATGTACACAAAATATTGTGTAAGTCACCATTGAGATAAGATCCATTGATTATACTGCAGTGAACAAGTATTGCATTAACAGACATTATAATTACTCTATTTGTACTTTCATGTTCTCCAACACCTTCCAATACTCCATCATTAAAACCTAACAGAGTATGTAAACTGTTGGGTCTGTTAAAATAAATTTTCAAGTTAGGATTCTGAATTGTTATAACGCATTTTAGAGTATTGGTGTTTGCTCTTATATCGATTGAATCTTCATTTCCAAGTGCATTTTTTATATACGATACTCTATCTCATAGCATCCAGTCGGAACTCTTATAACGATTTCACCACCATTTAATTCAATATAAAATTTATTATTTGTCTCATCGATATTCGGGATAGAGTGATACATATCCAGTCCTACAAATGCCAGTTCATGAAATTTGTTTGTATCCAATTTTATTGCTGTTTTAAATTTCTTGTAAATATCACTTTTTCTACCGGTAACAACTATGCTTTGGGATTCCATTTTCTTAAACAAAAATCATTCAATAGTTTAACATCATGTTCATATAATAAACTTCTTTTTAAAAGTTCGTGAGTGAGTGCCTGCAATTCATTGAAAACTCCCGTGTTTCCAGCATTCAGAGAGCCGAATAATAAGTGATGTCTTGTAAATGCTGTATATTCTACACCCAATATAGAACGTGTGGAAAGAATTTGCACTTGCTCGGCGTTTCTTGAACTAAGATTCGCGAATTTTGTCTCTAATGACCTTTTACTGAATCGAGCTTTAACTTTCCACGTCCGATCTAACTTTGTGCTTTAGTTGACCACAGTTTTTTTAATTCTTCAGAATTTACGGGTGGAACAGGCGCGTGCGCGAGCTGCGGCTCCGTTGCCCCTTCACCTACGTTGAAGAGGGGCCGCTACTTCATTTCATTTCACTCAGGCAGCATAGAGCCATTTATTGAGACTGATGGCAATATCCGTCATCTTGTGGTTTTTCAATAAATCAAAGATTGGTTCAGCCGTGGTTTCACTCATAGTTTGCTTGCCTTCGAATTCATTTACAAAGTGCTCGTTCACCAAAGTTTTGTTCACACGGCATTTTTTCCATAAAATTTTATGCCGTAAGCTTTGTCATATTCGGAACCATATTTGAAGGCTAGACTTAAAAAAGTTTTAGCTATTGGTCCAATTAGTCCATTTGAGTCGGGTCCTTTTGAGTCTGGAGGATCTAAGGCTAATCTTTCAGCAGGTTTGATTGTTAATAATTCTCTGGGATTATCTTTCAGAGCTAACCTTGTCTGCTAAGTTTCTTCCACCATTTTGGTGAGAGGTTCAATTAGAGGCTTATATACTTTTTTAGCATCATTGTATAAATCTTGTTCCATAAATTTTTCCTGTGTGAATTGTTTTTGCAACTCTCGCTTCAATTTTATCAAGTCTTGTTTTGTTTTTATATCAATTAACGCCATTTTATTAAGTAAAATATCTCAATTAACTTGAACTCAATGACTGTTTATTTCGAACTCAATGTGTGTTCATTTTGAACTCAATGTGTGTTTAACTTAATGCCAGTTCAACTTGATGTTAGTTCAGCTTCGGGAATCTAAGATGGATCATCATATCCCTTCCATTTGACTAACAATTTCCCTTTACTCTTTTTCAAAATTTTATCAATTTCATAAACATCACTGCTATATTTTGATAATTCTTCTCCGTAAAAACTCCCTATTACTTCCTCCCCATTCATATCTTTTAACCTATAAGTTACAGTTTTCGTTTCTATTAGTTTAGAGATGNTTGGGTTCGTTTCTAATAGTTTAGAGATGATAAATAACTCACGTGTGAAATTAGGGAGATATCCTTTATTAAAATCCTTACGTTTTCTACTAATTCTGACACGATCTCCAATCTTGAATTTAGGCTTTCTTACAATGGTCTTTATCTCTGGAAATAAATTTGCATAGACTGTTTTACTGTTCTGCTCTATTGAAGCTTCGCGAGGAGTCATTTTTATTGATTGATGATAACTATTGTTATAATTATCAACTAAATCTGGTAAAATATCTACCCACTTTTTTGTCTTGGCATACGTGAAATATTTCCACATTTTTGTCTTGAGAGTTCGATTAAATCTCTCAACAACTTGAGCTTTAGTTTCATTTTCAGTTGCAAACCATTGAATTTCAAACTTTTTGAATAACTCTTGTATTGGCTTGTTAATGAACTCTAGACTTTTGTCTGTTTGAATTTTCGAAGGAATTCGTTCAGTGAAAAGCTTTTGGAAAGAGGTTTTTATCTCTTCACCAGTTTTTCTACGTATAGGAACTGCCCATTCATGTTTGCTAAAGATGTCAATCACAGTTAGTATGTAGTTTTTACCTTTATCTGTATACTTCTGCATGTCAACTAAATCTGCCTGCCATTGATCATCAATCTTGGTCACTTTAACTCTTCTTGTGGTGAAATTATATTTTATTGGTTTATGTAGAGTGTAGGTTTCCTGCGACTCCAACCAATTTGTCACCTCCTGCTTTCAGGATAAACCACTCCTACGAACAAGCTCATATTTTGTCCCGACGTAGCCGGTTTTAGGATCGTAATATATTTGATTTAGAATTTTACCACTCACTTCTGTGAGTGGACTTTTACGTTTTTTGGCACTCCAAGACCTACGTAACTTTTTCCAGCCATTATAGCATTAACTAATTTTGCATCAGTTCTAACATATTCAGGCTCATTAGGATCTATCATAATTTCAGCAGCTTTTTTCGCTAGGATATCATCAGACTTCACCAGCAATTTAAAAGTAAGGAAAATAGCCAAAAAGTTCACCATTTCTTATAAGAGAAAACGTTTCGGAGTCCAGCTCCATCGTCAGTTCAAAACCTAGAACACAGGTACAAACAAATAGTAACCTAAAATTCACATTCAAACAATTCACCTAAACTTGAGGACGTTAGAACTAAAATCGAAGATAACAGAAATAAAAATGAGGTAACATGTAGAGAAAGTACTATCTATTTACAATTTGTAGAGGATAAGAACTGAATGCAGCATTTGAACTGGGTTTCTGTTTGAAAATAAATAATGATTCTAAAATTCGTAGGTCAGAAACACCGGTTGTGGAGGCTAAAACTCTAAAATCACTATTGGACACCTGGACGTTGCACTGCTCGGCATGAATACGTACGGCTGAATAGGGGGATGCGCAAGTATGTTCCCTGTTCTATAACTCCTGCCCCTATGCTCTGCAAGCCTAGTATAAAAATTGCGCGATGTCATACCGACATACGCAGATGCGCACTGCGCACAACTATATTGATAAACTAGGTGTTCGCTTTTCAAGTACAAAGATGCTATCCCTGATCTTATGCGATCATCCCTAGTTTATCAATATAGTTGTGCGCAGTGCGCATCTGCGTATGTCGGTATGACATCGCGCAATTTTTATACTAGGCTTGCAGAGCATAGGGGCAGGAGTTATAGAACAGGGAACATACTTGCGCATCCCCCTCATTTAGGCGTACGTATTCATGCCGAGCAGTGCAACGTCCCGGTGTCCAATAGTGATTTTAGAGTTTTAGCCTCCACAACCGGTGTTTCTGACCTACGAATTTTAGAATCATTATTTGTTTTCAAACAGAAACCCAGTTCAAATGCTGCATTCAGTTCTTATCCTCTACAAATTGTAAATAGATAGTACTTTCTCTACATGTTATCTCATTTTTATTTCTGTTATCTTCGATTTTAGTTCTAACGTCCTCAAGTTTAGGTGAATTGTTTGAATGTGAATATTAGGTTACTAATTGTTTGTACCTGTGTTCTAGGTTTTGAACTGACGATGGAGCTGGACTCCGAAACGTTTTCTCTTATAAGAAATGGTGAACTTTTTGGCTATTTTCTTTACTTTTATATTCCTGGTAAATTTGCGACTTAAGCAGCCAAGTGATTTTAATAATCATCAGACTTGTTTCTGTCTTTAGTTTTTGAATGTGTACTATAAAATATATCATGCTCTCTACAAGTCTTTGAGTCTGGAGGATCTAAGGCTAATCTTTCAGCAGGTTTAATTGTTAATAATTCTCTGGGAGCATCTTTCAGAGCTAACCTTGTTTGCTTAGTTTCTTCTACCATTTTGGTAAGAGGTTCAATTAGAGGCTTATATACTTTTTTAGCATCATTGTATAAATCCTGTTCCATAAATTTTTCATGTGTAAATTGTTTTCTTAAGTCTCTCTTTAATTTTATTAGATCTTGTTTAGTTTTTATGTCAAATAACGCCATTTTATTAAGTAAAATATCTCAATTAACTTGAACTCAATGTCTGTTTATTTCGAACTCAATGTCTGTTTATTTCGAACTCAATGTGTGTTCATTTTGAACTCAATGTCTGTTTATTTCGAACTCAATGTATGTTCATTTTGAACTCAATGTCTGTTTATTTCGAACTCAATGTGTGTTCATTTTGAACTCAATGTCTGTTTATTTCGAACTCAATGTGTGTTCATTTTGAACTCAATGTGTGTTCATTTTGAACTCAATGTGTGTTTAGCTTAATGCCAGTTCAACTTGATGTTAGTTCAGCTTCTGGAATCCAAGAATGATCCTCATATCCCCTCCATTTGACTAACAATTTCCCTTTACTCCTTCCCAAAATCTTTTCGATCTCATAAACATCACTGCTATATTTAGATAATTCTTCTCCGTAAAAACTCCCTATTACTTCCTCCCCATTCATATCTTTCAACCTATAAGTTATTGGGTTCGTTTCTAATAGTTTAGAGATGATAAATAACTCACGTGTGAAATTAGGGAGATTTTATTTAGGAGACTATTTATTTATTATTATTATAGGATATTATTAGGGAGACTATTTTACTGTTCTGCTCCATTGAAGCTTCGCGAGGAGTCATTTTTATTGATCGATGATAACTATTGTTATAATTATCAACTAAATCTGGTAAAATTTCAACCCACTTTTTTGTTTTGGCATACGTGAAATACTTCCACATTTTTGTCTTGAGAGTTCGATTAAATCTCTCAACAACTTGGGCTTTAGTTTCATTTTCAGTTGCAAACCATTGAATTTCAAACTTTTTGAATAACTCTTGTGTTGGCTTGTTGATGAACTCTAGACCTTTGTCTGTTTTAATTTTCGAAGGAATTCGTTCAGTGAAAAGCTTTTGGAAAGAGGTTTTTATCTCTTCACCAGTTTTTCTACGTATAGGAACTGCCCATGCATGTTTGCTAAAGATGTCAATCACAGTTAGTATGTAGTTTTTACCTTAATCTGTATACTTCTGCGTGTCAACTAAATCCGCCTGCCATTGATCATCAATCTTTGTCACTTTAACTCTTCTTGTGGTGAAATTATATTTTATTGGTTTATGTAGAGTGTAGGTTTCCTGCGACTCCAACCAATTTGTCACCTGCTTTCGGGATANCCTGTGATTGCAACCAATTTGTGACTTGCTTTCGAGATAAACTATAACTCCTACGAACAAGTTCATTTGTCCCCACATAGCCAGTTTTAGGACCGTAATATATTTGATTTCGAATTTTACCACTCACTTCTGTGAGTGTACTTTTACGTTTTTTGATACTCCAAGACCTACATAATTTTTTTCTGACATTATAGCATTAACTAACTTTGCTTCAGTTCTAGCATATTTAGGCTCATTAGGATCTATCGCAATTTCAGCCGCTTTCTTCGCTAGGATATCATCAGACTTTTTTTGTTTCTGTTTTTAGTTTTTGAATGTTCACTGTAAAATATATCATGCTCTCTACAAGCTTTATCCAATGAATTAACTCCCTTATAACCTTCATTCAATCGTTTTTGCACCTTAGTGCCTGGACCACAGAAGGAGTAGGTATGCATATCATTGAATGAACCGTTTGGAATTTGCTCAGAATGAATGTTGCGGGGTAATTTTTAATGAATTTCTGTCAGTGATAATTTCTTTAACATTGTGTTAAAAATGCCACTTTCAGTTTTTTCATGTGAAGAAATTATTTCAGCTAGTTTAAAAACTCACTATTATCGATTGACAGTAGCTCAGGATAATTTATTAATGTTCTTTTATTATAGACTATCATTTTTATTAGATTATTTCATAAAGACTTCTATCAGCTTGCATAACAGTGGTTTAATGCTAGCGTATTAATACAGTTTGCTAATCTCTGTCTTTCATCATCGCCACCATTTATTGAAATTTTATTAATTTTTTTGTATACAATTTATGATTATCACTTTGGATATTATACATTTTTTATATATAGTCTCATTATTCAATGCTCTCATATATTCATCCACGGTTGTATTCCTTTCAATAGCATTCATCTTTATACTTTTAGCTTCTTTAGCTACAGAACACTTTGTTCGATAACAACTCAGCTTTGCTCGAAGTCCTACAAATTCTTCTATCGGAATGACGCTAGTTTTATTTTTCATTTTACCGATTAATTTTTTGTTCTGATTTGAATGTAGGAAACGATCCTTAGGATTCTTCGATGTGTCAAATAAGTCTTGATTATTCCTCATATCTTCATTGAAGTCACCGGTTTGTATGTTAAATCAGAGCGAATCTGTATCAGAGAACAATAGCTTTTCTCTATCACCATATTTTGTTATAATGAAGTTTTAATGAAAGTCATACATCAATGTCTTGCTTATATCTAGTATGCTCAGCCCTACATAAATAGGTTTATCCAAATTTATCTCTTGTATTTTCATATGACAGGCTATCAGGTTTTACTAGAGTATTTTGAATCCCTTGAAATTCAGAGATAGAGATAGAGAGAGATAGAGAGTGTGTGTGTGTGTGTGTGTAAGTGTGTGTGTGTATATAAGGAGTGCAGACTTGAGGCGCGACTTTGGAGATATCTATGGATATAACAAGAAAATGTATATAAGGCTTCTGACCCAAGATTACATTGATGGCATCTCGCCCCATTTGAGAGCTAGAAATGGCCAAATATATTGAAATACTAAACACAACCAACAGGTTCCATAACAGAAGATCGGTCTCAAAAATCTCAAGTGGAAATATGCATCTAACTCCATCACAACTGTAGTCATCACGGTTGCTGATGATTACTCCTTAATTCATATTAACACCATTTAAGGTAATATTTTTTCATTGTTTTTCAGGTTTTTGCATGACTGAGGTTATAATCTACGTCAGAAAAGTTATTCATGATTGTGATACTTCGCAACGCTTCAAATTCCATGGAGTAGAAACATCTGTAAATATAGTCTTAGCTTCTATCTGCCTAACACATCTATTCTGGTCGAACTTTGATAAGATATTCCACCGCCAAGTCGAGTAAGAGATAAAATTTGCCTAGATCATTTGGCACCAGCACATCAAATCATTCATTTCCATTTATCCAGTAGCTTCAGCCGTAGCTCCAGCTGTCAGGCTGGAGTGCAACAGTCATTAATGTCCAATAATACGCAATTTCCAGCTGCAGCGTCAAACATCACTTGCATTTTACCACAGTTTGTATCTCGCAGCCACTTGGCTTGACTAATAAAAGAATAAAATGTAAAAAAAAAATTTTTAAAGACCACGTTTTTCATGTGGACTAAAAAGTAGAAAATAATTTTTCGGCAGCTACTGATCTCTGTTTGCTTTCATTTTCTTGGTCTTTTGTATTTCAGTTAAAATATTTTACAACATCTAAAACGAAAAACGTGGGGCGCATATGTATTTAATTGTTTGGTGATTACTTGATATGATGAATATGATGGTTCATTGAACATGTGATAAGTGTATTGCTGATATATCTGATTTGAGCAAATTTTGTTATTTACTGTTGGTATATAATACGCCTGGAAACGTGCAACAAATTATTGATTATTGTATTGTCATCGGGAGCTGAGCTTCCCTAAAAGTTTCAGAGCTCTAGCTAACGGGAAAGTTGGTGAAATATCGATTGCAAGATTTGATCATCACAAACAGACAAACAGACAGACAGACGGACACGAAAGCGAGATAAGAAAAACGTGGTAAAAACATTGTAGCACGACTGGCAATTAATGACAAGTGATTAGTAATGTACATGGTTTATATATTCACAGTATTCATTTTGCACAAATTTTATTCGGTTAAAAGGTTTTAAGAAGCAATGAAGAAACCAATTTATTGTAAATTTTTAGTCATTGGGATTGTAATGATGTCGTCATTGATCCTTTAAGTAAACAACAATAACGACGTCATCGATATCAGGAATTGGGCATGCGCCAGCACTTCATGGCCTCATTTACTGGCATTTATTCCATGTTTGAACAGTAAAAGGAGTCTAATCATTTCTGTGTACATGAATCAGAGTGATTTACAGCGTTTATATTAGTCTTCTTGCATGTTAGAAACACTGGAGCCACTAACAACGAAGTTCTTTGCAGCATATAAGTATCCATATCTTGGCAGGTACGTACTCAACTAACGGTGGAATAGTAGTCGAAAAATGGAAAATTTATTTCTTATATATATTCTGTCTACAGTCGCCACCCACGATAAACTAAAATTTTTGACAACGTGTGGCAGAAAACTTAATGAACGCTCAAATTTTGTAAAGAGTAGTTATTGGGATGCTTTACCTTGATAGGGTTCTCATGGAAAAGGAATGACAGGAATTGACATTTTTAAAAGTAATAAGGACATTTAAAAGTAATAGGGACATTTAAAAGTAATGGGACATTTAAAAGTAATAGGGACATTATAGATGCATGGAAGTCAAAACCATTTTCAGTGCACACATGCACTCTTTAGACTACGGACAACAAAAATTACGTTGATTTCGATAAGTTTATGATCTAAATTACGGTCATGCCACATAAGGCGCTAGCCAACATTGAATTGCACGTTGTTACGGGAGAGCGGGTAACTATTAATAACGATAACAGAGCTGCCTAACCGCTCAATGTCCCCGGGCAAGAGACGCTACTAGTACCGAGGGATGGCCCATACAATAAGGCTTACTAAGACACAAGAATAAAATTAAATCCAAAGTTTTATTCAATCTAGACTAGAAACTCCGAACAAATATAACTACTGACTACCCACTTCACGGTTACTTAACTAAAAAACCATTTATTCAACACAGTCGACCCGCGACAAATTTAAAACCTATTGACCATTGCACAAAACCGAACACGAGACGTGCCGACTTCCCGAGAGCCGCGTATCTCTTCCAGTAGAAGCCCCAATAACGGAACGGGCAACCCCAAGCGGCACCGACACCGGGCCTAGGACACGATGGCTCGGCCTAGGACACGATGGCCCGACCCAGGCAAGCCTAGGGGTCACGCCTCCACGAGGAACTTCCCGACTCTGGTTAACTCGTCATTAGGTGCTCCGCTACGGTACGGCGGTAGGCGCCCAACGCGGCACGGCTTATGCAGAGCACACGGGAAATCACGGGCAGACTGGTCAAGTCGGCTCCCACGTCAGGCGAACACTGGAGGCAGTCGGCTTCTTCCGATGGTGCACGTTCACGGTACGCACCCCTGAACAAACGCCTGAGATGAACACGGTCGAATCTCAGAAGCCAACGCCACACCAGAAAAGGGTCCCTCCCACCTGAGAAGCAGAATATCCCATTATATCTTCCAGGCAAAAATAGGGTAAACCCTACTTCACAGTCCAATAAACTTCATATAAATTCGGAACCGGCAACATTAACAGCGTCTATATAAGACTCCTACACACAGCCGAGCCTAACCGGCAATCACAACCAGGACACTAACACCTCCTCACCTCATCCACGGAAGCCAACGAACCAAATGGCCAGCCTAACAG
>NW_025939204.1:0-8816 GCF_000764305.2 Hyalella azteca | reverse complement strand
AGATGTGTATAAGAGACAAGTAATGTACATGGTTTATATATTCACAGTATTCATTTTGCACAAATTTTATTCGGTTAAAAGGTTTTAAGAAGCAATGAAGAAACCAATTTATTGTAAATTTTTAGTCATTGGGATTGTAATGATGTCGTCATTGATCCTTTAAGCCAACAACAATAACGACGTCATCGATATCAGGAATTGGGCATGCGCCAGCACTTCATGGCCTCATTTACTGGCATTTATTCCATGTTTGAACAGTAAGAGGAGTCTAATCATTTGTGTATACTTGATGTACAAAAATCTGGTGGAATTCATTTAAAATTTGTTAGTCATAAATAAGTCATGCAGCATATAAGTATCCATTCATATCTTGGCGTGAACGTATTCAACTAACGGTAGAAGTAGTCGAAAATTTGAATATTTATTTTTTATATTTTATTTTGTCTCTAGTCGGCACCCTTACTAAACTACAATTTTCAACAGCGCATGGCTGAAAACTTAATGAACGCTCAAATTTTGAAAAGAGTAGTTATAGGGATGCGTTACCTTGATAGGGTTCTCATGAAATGGAATGACAGGAATGGACATTTTTTAAGGTAATAAGTACATTTAAAAGTAATAGGGACATTTAAAAGTAATAGGGACATTTTAGATGCATGGTAGTCAAAACCTTTTTCAGTACACACATTCACTCTTTAGACTACGGGCAACAAAAATAACTTTGATTTCGATAAGTTTATGATCTAAATTACGGTCATGCCACATAAGGCGCTAGCCAACATTGAATTGCACGTTACTCCTCCTTAAAAACCGTATGATACAAATAGAATTAATACGATTAGTAGGACTTCATTGCATCTAGTAATTAAAAAGCTTCTTGATCGCGCGAGAAAGTTGTGTTAACAAAATAGATTGTTTCGTTTGATGGCTGCTGACATAAGTGATGTAGCCAAGTAAGTGGCATTGACGATAGAATATTTATATGTAGAAGATGAAAGTCGATTAATTGAAACTTATTTTTGTGGTAGGAAGATGACGTAGTCAACGCACTGCTAGTTCGTTCCTATTTGAGGCTAAATTTATAAAATCGCCACCAATAAACGCCTTTATTTCAACCTGTATGTTGATACTTCTTCATTCAGATCGAGACACCAAATTATATTTTTAAAATAGTTTTTCTCATATCGTTTCCAATATTCTTCAAGACGTCAACGTTTGAATTTACTTCCATCATTTCTTTAATTAATTTTATATCCACATTTTCTACTTCTAATTTACTGGAGGCTTTCTTCATATACATTGGCTCGCAAAAGTATTGGATACATTGCAATTTTCATCATATTTAAAGTTAAAGTGTGAGATTTTTTATAATATTTGGTCAGTATATTGCTAATGGTGCAAGAACATTATATAGAAAGGATATTGAAAAGTATGCATTGTTTAGATTTAATTCAACATATATAAAAATTGCCCCCACGCAAAAGTATTGGGTACATGTTCAAAAATAAACAAAAATAACTATTTCAAGTACTCAAAATTCGCTTTTCACTTCAGACGTTCCACTAACCTGATAACGTTATCTAATTGGCCAATCAGAGCAGTTTGCTATTGTTTACGAGACTTTGTGTTCCGGTAAAGATATTATTCAGCTTCATCTTTAAAAGCTAATTTCAAATGGCTAAAACTCGAGAGTTGGTGACAGATGTGCGTCAAAAGATCATAGATTGTCACAATAAACGGAAGGGTATCGAATAATATCCAAAGAGCCTGATCTATCATTGAGTACAGTTGGAAATATCATCAGGAAGTAATCATCTTGATATCATCCGAGCATGCTGTTGCTAACCTTCCAAGACCTGGTCGTTCAAGGAAACTGCAAGGTGGATTAACAGAAAGGTACAGAAGAACCCGTTTGTTGCTCGTGGTGAAATTAATAGCGACCTGGAGGAATCTTGGATAGATGTAGAAAATGACACAATCAGCAGAGCTCTAAATCGTACTGGTCCTATGTCAAGATCCTCACGAAAGATTCCTCTGTTGAAGTACCGACACGTGAAAACCACAAGATTTGGGAAATCGGACAAAATCCTGGTCGGATGAAACAAAAATCGAACTTTCAAAAGGAATTTGATCGAACCTTGACATAGAGAAGAGAGAAGATCAAAGATAGATAGATAGAGAGAAGATTGAGAAGACATTGATTGAGAAGACATTGTTGATACTTTGAGAAGACATTGTTGCAACCAGAGGGTGATGATTGAAAAGTGTTCACAAAAAGTTGCAACTTTCATAGCCTATTGAAGAACAAGTTTAAAATGATATAAACTGCTTTGACTGATCAGACGCTCATACGAGTACCTACATTTAGGATCGCTGAATCTGATGTTGGTCGCTGTCGTGCGCCCGCCCCTATGTTTGTCAACGCCGTGTGTACGCCAGAACGTAAAATAAACTAAAATTTAGCCATGAGTGTTCGAAGGCGTGAAACAAGATAGTTCTAGGCTTGATGAGCAAGTCTTGTGAGGAAATACTAGCTATTTTGAAGCTTTCAAGTCTAAGATTTTGACGTCTGCGTTGAGACCTCATTATATAAAAGTATGCTCATGTTCTACATATGATTCCAGAACGATTCCAGAACGTAATATGAAACAAGAACCCACACCTGGGGTCATGGATATGAGTTAAAAAGGAACACTGCGATGCAACTCATCCGCGCGACAACACTTCTTGCTTCGAGTCACAGACATGTGGAACAACTTCCCTGCTCGCATCGTTGCCACTCCGACGCTCCGTGTATAAACCCGTTCAAGAGCAGAGTACTAGATTATGCTGGGATATATATTTAGACTTGAATTGCTTAGTGCTTTTCATCGCACGGGGCTGGTAAAAATCCAGCAGTCCTCAAGCCAACGATAGTTTTGAAAAAGAGCTGATAAGTATTCCAGTTTTTGGTTGTCGTCTGAACAAGTTACGAAAATGACCAGAATCGATGTGAGGCCAAACAGGGCCTTCAGCGCTAACACTAATATACTATTTGAAAAAAATAATGCGCACACGATGAATATGCCTTTCTCGCTGGCATGTGTTTCAGTGGCAATGACGGGTATTGCGATGACTAGTTGAGTAATCTAAAACTAATACCATCAACAAGAAAAAAGTGTCTGGGGTGGATTTCTTTGATCTGGTATATATCTGAAATCTAATATATTTCTGGTATGTTCACACACTTCACAAGTTTGACTGAAATAAAACAATGTAAGTGTTCAATTTCACTTTATACTCGGACACATTATCGTATTTTCAGTCATCAGTTGCGAAATTTTGTTAAAAAATAAAATCCCCATATAGTGGAAATTACCTCTTGAAACTGTTGCCGAACTGTGCCTTTATCTACGTTCCACGGAAGAAAACATAACACGTTGACTCCGGCACGATCCACCGGTGGGTTACAAGTTTTTTTTTCCGGACAAATTCTGCGATTTCATTTTTTTCAATTGCGTCTGTCGACAAAAATTTATGATGGCAATACTACCGCATTAAAGTTTAAAAAGTACGGAAAAAAAGGAAAATTTATTTTTGCACCGGAACCTACAAATTTACTAGTATATTTTGTATTCTTGTCCTTTTTATCCGCAAACTTAGTCGTATCTAGGCCATCTGGCCCAAATGAAAGCTCTGCTGGGGCAAGCCGAACTCAATGTGTTAAAGTTAATTTTGAAATTTAAAGCTATTGGCATAACTGAATTTCTTTATTTTTAATTTCTAATTTTCCCTTTTTTCCAATCTGAATTGCATCAAACTAAGGCGCATCATCAAAAACGTTTGCAGGAAATTATAACTGAGTGGTACTCTCAGCGAACTGCAGTTTTAACATCACAGAGCAAAGAGATTGTTACACAAATTATGAATTAAGATACAGTAACAGTTAAGCTTAAAGATGCACGCTAGAAACATCTTATAGTAAGCCATTTAGGATCTTAAGCTAGTAAATTATGGAGAACAGGTATGAAAATAAACATAGATGAAAAAGCCAATAAAATTTGCAAGTAAATTACATTATGACATGCTAGCAAAGGTCAGAAAAACTATATAATGATTCCACACGTAAATTTGACAGTAAAATATAACAGTAAAATAAACTTGTCAGGATTGATAATAAAAAGGACGGCAAAAACTTGTAAAATACCCCTTAAAATTATGCAAATCCACTGCAGTAAGTTTCACCTCTGATGTTGCAACTTCCCCGGGTAGGCGGTAGGCCATGTGTTTTGAAGAAAGTATCAGAATGTTACGCATCATGTACCATATCAAAATTTTGCTTATTCTACGACAAGCTAAGCTCAGAATAAAGGACATGAATAACTTTTCTTATTCTAACCAACATTTTTTATGAAGAGGTTCATTAAATTTGGGGGTATTAATCTGTTTTGGAAAAGATAAAAATTTGATATATTTCTGGTATATTAAGCCAGGCAATCTGGTATACTCGGCGGAAAAAGTTGGCACACTGTCTGCGTCCAGATAACCAAACCAGCGCCACAACACAGTCGCTTGTTCAGTCTTTCCTCCGCAAACAGCTTGTGAAGTTCCATCTCCATATCACCTCGCTGATTTTCTCTGCTTCTGTCATCTCAAGAACTGACTTGTTTTAAATTTCGGCTGAGATTTGGTCTGCTCCAGGACCATACTTTCAAAACTCGCTAAGTGAACGTAAGTACTTACGCTCAATTTTCTATTCTATGATTGGTAGATTTTGCTTGAAAGGCCGTCAATGATTGGCTGACGAACTTACGATATCTTAACTTTTTTTGAAAGTATAAGCCCAGGGCCGTTTCACTTCTGGAGGCCATAATTTTGTGCCGATTTTTTTCGCGTCTTGTGCCTCAACTGTGAAATCAGGTCACTTAGTGCTGTCTTGTCAAGTGCTGGTAGTCTGCCCCGTCAGCTTTTTCACGATACTGTATAAATTTTTCTATCTTTCGTTTTCCGTTGCGTTTTGTGCTCGCTCTGCTATCTCTGACGTCCACTTTTTTTACTTTCTATTACGCTCCTCTTTAATTTCCTTCCTTTTACTTGTACTCTTCTCTCATTCTTTTTTTGATTCGTTTTGAGGTGGTTTTATCGATCCTTGTTTTGGCGGTTCATTTCTCGTAGATCAGTTTTAAGGTGTTACTGCTGATCCATGGCTTTTTCTTCCCTTTCTTGCAGCCGAGAACCTCTTCTGCCGACTTGATGTTGGGATTTATTGTTGGGATTTATCAGCGGTTTCCATTACTGCTGTCTGTCGTCACTCTTGTTCCTGGTCTCGTCCAGCTTGTTCCTGGTCTTGTCCAGCCCCGCGGTACTTCTCCCTCGTCCCCTTATCTCTCAGTCGTTCCACAATCATTTTTCTTTTGACCTTTTTATTGTTTCTGTGGGTACTGAGACACAGTTTAATGCGAGTCCTCACTAAGTAGTGATCACTATTGATGTCGGCTTCTTACTGTATTAGCGTGTCATAAATTCTCCACTCTCCGTTGATTAGGGAACGGTCGATCTTATTCTTTACTCTTCCATCTGCAGATACCCATGTTGCCATGTGTATGTTCTTATGGGGGAACAATGTTCCTGTTATCAGTCAATTTAGCTAGTAGAAATGGTATAGTCTTTCTGCGTTATCATTGTGTCCCTACCTCGTGCATGCCCAGAGTCCTCTCGTAACCGCTGTTGTCACTTAGTTCCCACTTTGGAATTGAGGTCTCCGACGATGAAGTATTGTTCTTTCAAAGGTGAAGTACTTTACACTTATCAGCTTTAAAATACAGCTGCCATGTACCAGCCCAGTCAACTAGGCTATAGAGATCATCTTTCAACTGTAATTTCTTTTGACGCTATCTTAACTGTGTTATAAACTTTTGTGTCGTCAGTATACATCGAACACACATTTGACACAACTTCTGGCAGATCGTTTATGAACGCAATGAATGAAACAAGCCCGAGAACGCTGTTGCCCAGTTTGATACGGTCGTCGTCTGCGTACTAGAAAATCTTTGATTAATGCCTTGGATTCAATTTTTTCCATTCCCAAGGACCATACTTAACGCAGCAGCCGCTCGTGCGCAACACTGTAAAATAACTGCTTAGGCGAAATTGGGATATACCGCATTCACTGGCCCCTCATCGTCCAGCAGGCGATTCAAATCTTTCAAAGTTTACCAGAGGTTAGTGGTGCAAGATTTACTTGCCATGAAGCCATATGTTGACTGTTTGACAGATCGTTAACTGCCAGGTGATCAATTATTCTATCCCTTCCATAATCTTACAATCAGCACTGGTCAGACTGACAGAGCAATAGTTACTGCGGCTACTCTCGTCATTTTTTTAACAATTTTGTCACTTTTGGTTCTTTTTAATCGGCCGGCAAAGTTGTTTCGTTAAAGGTCTTTTGAGTAATCTGAGGTGAAAGAAGGTTGGAGCAGGTTGCCCGCGCGGGCAAACCTGCTTTCACTGTGTACGTTCCCTTACGCTCTATTTTCTTGTCTTTGATTGGTGGATTTTGCTTGAAAGGCCGTCAATGATTGGCTGAATATCTTACGATCTCCTGACTTTTTTGAAAGTATGGCCTCAGGGGCAATACTTTCAAAACGTATACTACACGACTAGATTTTATTTAGAGAAACCTGCCGCTTGGAAACCTCGTAGTGTATTTCGAAACTGACAACATAATTTTTCTTATTTGGCTGTGAAATCATGAATGGCTGGAATACTGTTCAAGTGAAAACGCTGCCAAAGAACTGATTAAAAACCATGCCCCTAATTAGAGGATATCTTTCGTTGATCTGCTATCAAATAAAAAACCACTCGTATGTCTTGCATTTCAAATTAGCCAACGAAAAAAAGGGTTGTACAAGAAGGCTTATAAACTCAGCACCTTATCTAGCGCGGTTGACATTTTAAATAAATGCATTATGACCATTATATGCTTAATTGTGGTTTTAAACATTATTTTTGTTAGCAAAAGATGCTGCGAGGTTGGAGTTTTAAGTTAATGGATTGTGACCATTATATTTTATTGGTCAGCACCAGGTCCAGTCAGGGTGGTCCTTAGGACGGCAGGCCATGGGGCACTGCTTCTTGAAGACTATGGTGCGCTTTGACGCCTTGTACGGCCCCCAGCCGCAGTACCGCCACTCGCGTCGCTGCGTCGGGAACGGCAGACTGCCGGGGTAAATTTCGCAGTGATACGAGTCGTGCTCCATCAGGTCACCCTGTCGTCGAAACGACGTCAAAATAATTGCTGGCACAAACTTGAAGAGATTATGACCACAAATCGTGAAATTGACGTCAAGGTAATTGCCAGAACAAACATAAAAATATAGTGACCAAGATCACGAATCGTAAAAAGGAATTCGATATAGTTGCCGGAGAAAACTTTCATCGATTTCGACCATGAATTGTGTAAATGACGTAGAAATAGTCGCCGAAACAAATTTACTTCGATTACCTTTCACTACGGAAATAATGCCGTGATCAGTGCCAGAATCTTGTTCATGCTATCATACCTATCTAAATGCGAAGATATATGGACAACTGGAGGGGCCAATGATGAGCCAACAGTTGATGATGGGCCTGTATAAGGTGCCAACGGTACCTGCATGAAGGGCCAGAGGTGCTTCGCCAACATGATTTGATCAAAGGTCTTCTGCTCCTTTACTGGGGGAACAGCTAACATGGCGTCGCGGACGGCCGCCAGCCTGGCGGGGAACTTGTTGTAGGCTCCCCACAGACCTGATGGTTGCAGCCGGTTTTATTCTTATCTTCAGGGTCGTAAACCCAAGGAGCGTGAATACAAGGCAATATTCCGGAGCGTAAATGCGTGGCGAGATACCGGAGCGTGAGTACGAGGAGAGATGTTGGAGTGTAAATACGAAGCGATATTCCGGAGCGTATATATGCAAGGCGATGAACCGGAGACTAAAACGAGGCAATATAAGGAGCATGAATATGCTGTGCGATATCAAAAGCATGTATACGAGGTGATGAGAAATAATTGACTAGATTCGTGACGTAGGTATCGTATAACAATTACAATTATGACTACATTAGTGACTGTGACGCTGTAACGTAAGATAGAGTTGTGCCCTAGGGCAATTACCGGAACTAATAAGCACATGTGGTATATTTCATGCAGCTCATAGTACAAAATAGTGGCTCAATTGTTAACTTAACACGTTGAGCACGATGCGACTCACTGGTAGGACGCAAGGTACATTTTCCGGTCAAATTTCACGATTTAGTTCTTTTTTCACTTGAATTGGCCGGCAAAATTTACGACGGTAATACTTTCTTCTCGTACTTTACAAAGTAACGAGAAAAGTATAATTGTGTTCTTTCGCTGTAACGTGCAAAATTACTAATAATAATCGAATAATGGGCCTTTTTACCTTTTTTGAACGCAAACTCAATCGTTTTTTAGGTCATCTGGTAACTCTGGTGAGTCGTATGTGTGAAAAAAACACCGTTTCGCCGTTTTTACTCTAATTTAACACTAGAAATCCGTAAAACATCTGATAAAAACGGTGAAACAGTTTATTTTCACGGAGCGACCGGCCACTAGGATGCCGGTGGGACCGTTTTTTCACCGTTTTTTCTAACAGTGAGCGTTTCATGCTCATAACCACGCACTTGCCCTTTTGTTCAAGTCCAAGAATGCTAACGTTTGTTCAAGTCCAAGAATGCTAACGTTTTATTCAAGTCCAAGTGGGGCTAAAACTGAATGTCAAGAAATGCAAGATATTGAAGGTCAACAGCAGGAGCAACAAGCTGAGGGCTGGAGA
>NW_025939203.1:0-361 GCF_000764305.2 Hyalella azteca | reverse complement strand
ATTTTGCATGTTTCAATTTAAGTTTAACTTATCTAGTTAAAAAATGGCATCAGTTTGAAAAAAAAGTGGTCAAAGTTACCCCAGTTTACGGTACTCAGCGTAAATGGCTTTTCATTAAAAATTACCTGGCAATGCATCTTGAAAATGGTTGGCGACGCTTTGGGCTTAAAAACCCATATATTGGCAACACTGCTTCCACCTTCTGTACCCTGGACGGTATACCGTACCCCAAAAAAAAACCTGTTCTTGATTGCCGCTATGATATGACACATCCAACAAACTTCTTGGACAAATCAGACGCTCATACGAGTTCCTAGATGCAGAAACGATGAAGCAGTTGTTTGTTGCCGTCGTACGCCCG
>NW_025939202.1:0-302 GCF_000764305.2 Hyalella azteca | reverse complement strand
CCAGTAAAGTATCATGGATACCAGCATTATCATACTTGAGAAATTGGTTAAAATCTTGAGCAAATGAGGAAATTAAAAATGAACTGATTCTAAAAAAGCTCTGGTTTGCCACTATGCTGCTAGCTATAGCCTATAGCTATAGCCTATAGGCTTGTACCAAATACTAAAATTATTGAAAAAACTAGCAAGTAGTACTGTAGTAGGTAGGTATTTAGTCACAAACTTAAAATTTGCCAAAATTGTTGACTTACCCTCAATGATTCCAGAATCAGGGTTTACAGAAGGACTATCCATTATTAATA
>NW_025939201.1:0-1956 GCF_000764305.2 Hyalella azteca | reverse complement strand
TGAATTTCTTGATTTAACCTGCATCATGTCCAATCTGAACTTTAGGAGTAACGGTACCTATTTATATTCCCCCCTCAGTGCATTCTTGGTTACAATTAATCTCCAACAATAATAGTGAAAGCTGTAGCATATAAAGCAGTGGTTCCCAAACTTTTTCAGGCTGGTGCTCCCTTTGGCTCCCTAGTGAATTTCTAGCGCCCCCCACAGACACATATAAAATCATGCGCCTCTTTCTATAAAATTGAGTTCGCTGCAATTTTAGAAGATGAAGGTTAAACACAAATGGTATTTCACAAATGGAACCCCTTTTAGCGAACCAATGTGTTTTTCAGCTGTTTTAACTGTTTCAGCACTAGAGTAGAAACCTAGGACGTCTCGGGCAAATTTACGGCCAGACTCGTGGCCGGTCTCACGACCAATCTCCAAATTCAATTATCAAGGAATAGCACCCAAACTAATGAACGCAGCTCAATAAAACTTGGAACATGTATTCATCAGAACTTAACGGTGACGTTTAGCTTGCGAAAAATTTTTAAATATCACTTTCATTCAGGAGATATATTGCGATACAGGCCGAAATTCGCAGTGATAAAAGAATTTCTTCCAAACTACCAAACAGATTTGAACGAAATTTTGAATATACATTCCTAACTACCAAATGGTGTGAGATAAAAAAATGTGATTTTACCGTCGTTTGCGAGATTTTTTTCATTTCACGTCATTCTTGATTTCACACTTCCTTATTCGCTTTCGTTCGTAAGTTATACAGAGATATAGGAGGAACGATTGGCTTTTCTACTGGCTGGTTTAACCAAGAGCCGTTTACGTATAGCCATATAACTCACAAACGAAGGCAAAACGAAAAAATTGTAACAAACTAAACATCACCGTTGCTGAGGTTAGGTATTAAAATATCAAATTTCGTTCAAATCTGTTTGGTAGTTTGCAAGAAATCATGAATGAAACTCGCAAACAAAGGCACAATCGAAAAAATCTCCACAACCTTAACATCACCATTTGGTAGTTAGGACTGTAAATTTAAAATTTCGTTCGAATCTGTTCAGTAATTTGGAAGAAATTCCTTGATCACTGTGAATTCGGCCCGTATTGTCATATAAGTATGGCAAAAACAATTGAAGGCAAAATTCAAAAAAAAATTTCACAAGCTTTACATTACCGTTAGGTCCTAATGAATACGCGTACCAAGTTTCATTGAGTTGAGTTTATTAGTTTGACAGGTATTCCTTGATCATTGAATTTTTTGTCGGAGACATGAACCCAGGAGAGGTTAAAAAATATAACTCGGCACTCACTGCAGTGAGTGACAGAGAGCGCATTTTCTCGTCGACGAAAATGCGAAGTCACGGATGGACAGACAGACGAACAACATGCCGAGCACAATAGTGCATTTTTTCCATAAATGAGAAAATGGCTAAAAACAGATCTGGGTGAAAAAAACCATCGCTGGGAGTCATGCATGTGCTGCACATGTTGTGTACAAATCGTCAAACAAACGTTTGAACTTCGACTTCGGACTGCCGCCTCCCTATCGTCCCCCTATCACCCTCTTCTTCTTTACCGCCCCCCAAAATCTTCCCATCACCCCTAGGGGGGCGATATCGCCCACTTTGGGAACCACTGATATAAAGTTTCCTGTATTCTTAGTAACTAGCCGCTAAGAAGAAGCCCTTACAATTTATAATGGATGTATGCATTCTTGCCCTTACAATTTATAATGGATGTATGCACAAAATGATGAGACTTGCTAAAAAAAAAGACTACATTAAATAATTTTGGGTTTTTGAAACTTTGATCCAGAATAGCTGCTAGATTTTTGAAGCTGACAACAATTAACGTACTATTATATTAACTTCTAACTACTTTTGAATTTCAGACAGACCCAAATATGATCACAACTAAAACTGAGACCCATATTCCTGTGGAGCTGATGGGTGG
>NW_025939200.1:0-510 GCF_000764305.2 Hyalella azteca | reverse complement strand
TGATAATGAAGTGATGATGAAATAAATGATGAAGGCGTAATGATTATTTAAATGATGACGTGATTATTATATGGAGATGTGATGATTAATTAAATGATGATGACGTGATGGTTAATTAAATGATGATGTGATGATTAATTAAATGATGATGACATGATAATTATCTTAGTGTTATGATTAGTCAAGATAATGATAATCATAATATATAATACAGTTTAATAATAGTGCACATGATGATAAGTGAATAGTTTAGTTGCACCTGGCATTAGTTGCCACCTGCCACATGGCAACATTTCAGTTGCCACCTGCCACATGGCAACATTTCAGTTGCCACCTGCCACATGGCAACATTTCAGTCACCATCTGCCACATTGCAACATTTCAGTTGCCATCTGCCACATTGCAACATTTCAGTTGCCACATGGCAACATGCCACTCACTTGTTAAGCATGTCGCCATTATTAGCGTCGCCAGTCAAGAAGTGGCAAATGAGTTGACAGGTGTGGTTGC
>NW_025939199.1:0-877 GCF_000764305.2 Hyalella azteca | reverse complement strand
GGAACCAGGGCGGCTGGGAACGGGGATCTCGCAGCGCCAATTCCCGAGTTTTGTTAAGAGCTGCCAGGTCATAACCATACCTGGAAGCGGAGACACGAGTATCTTGCTTGATTCTGAATCATATTTTGTACATAAAGTTAGTTTTTCGTTAGTTAAGTTAATTGGCCACTTGTTTACTACTGCTTCAGCTATTTAGCTACAAAACACCTAAATTGCATGATGAGGAGTTTATAAAATAAAAAATCGTTCATCACCCACAAGGGGCGGAAGTTTTCAAGTGTCCAGCCGGCTGAAGGAGCGGGATCAAAAAGAGCAGCGTTTGCATGGCAATGATTGGGTTGCAGGTTTTTTTTCTGGACAAATTCCGCTATTTATTTATTTTTCTAATTGCATTAACCGGAAAAAATTTATGATGACGCACTTCCTTATTAAATTTAAAAAAGTACGAAATGAGGAAAATTCATTTTTTTTGCACGGGAACCTAAAAATTTGCATGACTGGATTTTTTTGTTAAGATATTACGTGTCAAGTTATAATGTATTCCGTTATGACGTTTCAAGCAATAACACATATACCTGGTGCAGGAACAGCCAGGGTGCGAGTAGCCGCGCTTTGTGATGTTCAGGTCGAGACGCACAGAACGAAGAACTCTGTTGCCACCAAACGCGGAGCCCGGCTAACCAAACATGCAACAAAAGCAACGCTTGAGGGGAAACTCAATGAACAATTATATTATCAGACTTTCTGCGCTATACATACAGTGGGGGGAAATAAATATTCGAAAACTTGAAAAATCGTATTTTAATGTATGTAAGTACACAAACTTAACAGGAAAAGTGATTTAAATTATGTATAGAGACGCATAGTATTCAAAAAT
>NW_025939198.1:0-402 GCF_000764305.2 Hyalella azteca | reverse complement strand
CTTGTACCGTCTTCGAATATTTTAGTTTTTGCATTTATGCTTTTACTTTCATCACGGCGCCAATCATTGAGTGATCCTTGCTTTGAGTTCAAATGCAAACTGAAGGAATAACGTTAGTCAGAGTGCTAATTATCTATGATGGTATCTACATATTTTTCCGGTCTGACTTTTGTGTATACCGCCGGTGTCGCAGTTATGTGTTCCTCCCTGCGTCCCAGTTTTGTGTTCCACTCAGCGTCACAATTTTTGTGTTCCACCCAGCGTCACAATTTTTGTGTTCCACCCAGCGTCACAATTTTTGTGTTCCACCCAGCGTCGCAATTTTTGTGTTCCACCAAGCGTCACAATTTTTGTGTTCCACCCAGCGTCCCAGTTTTGTGTTCCACCCAGCGTCACAATTTT
>NW_025939197.1:0-360 GCF_000764305.2 Hyalella azteca | reverse complement strand
GCTGCTGAGCAAACGCTCGTTGTTCTCCACGACGAGCACTCCAAGTTTGCCACAATGCTAGCCCTGTCAAGATAATCAAACCGCTAACAGCAGCATATTTCAACAGTTTGCCTTGTCGCTCTGCATTTACCGAAGCGCCAAAAAACTTTAGTTGCAAGGGAGTCATGTCATCCCGCGATCGCTGAACGTATTGCCGCAGCAAATCAAGATCAGGGGAACGCCATAAACTTCCATCTGGACGATCGTATTGCTGCCAATATTGAGCTGCTTCCTCTAACCGGCGCTGAAAGCGCAAATCATTCCGACTTTCTTCCAACCAAAAACCAAGCAGTTTCCAGTGATCAAACAAGGCTTCGTGAG